>NW_006922268.1:535500-553038 GCF_000298275.1 Orycteropus afer afer | reverse complement strand
GCGGGATCGGGCAGTGTTTCGTTCTGCTGTGCATGGGGTCGCTATGAGTCGGAAACGACTCGACGGCACTTAACAACAACAACAACAACAACAACCCCAACAAGAGTACCATGTACCTTATTTACATTTTTAGCAAACTATCCAATCCCCTTGGTGGGCCACAACTGCCCCCACATTTGCATAGCTTCACCTCGTCATCTGGTGGAGTCACAAAGACCATGGCTAGAAGAGCCATGTTAAGTAATTCACTGCCCCACACCCAGCCCAACTCCAGAGCCTGCAGCCTTGACCTTCAGGCCACACAGCCCTTCCATGGTTCTGGTTGCAGAACATGCTTTCATAGGCCATTTTCTTCTGGGCTATTTCAAAACTCACAAATGCACTTTAAAATACAATGTATGCAGCTTCGGGTCAGACATGCTGGTCTCACAAGAAGCTTCACAGGACTGCTCCGTGGCATGCTCCCAGACTCTTGGCTATATCCACTCCATTCCTAACCTGTCAGAGCAAAGATGTCACTTCGAAGACTAGGGTGCACCTGATCCAAGCCATGGCATTTTCAATTGCCTCATATGCACCTGAGAGCTGGACAATGAATAAAGAAGACCAAGGAAGAGTTGGTGGCTTTGAGTTGTGATGTTGGCAAAGAATACTGAATATACCATAAACTGCCAGAAGAATGAACAAATCTGTCCTGGGAGAAGTGCACCCAGAACGTTCCTGGGAAGCAAGGATGAGACTTTATTTCACATACTCTGGACATGTTATCAGGAAGGATCAGTCCCTGGAGAAGGACATCATGCTTGGTAAAATAGAGGGTCAGTGAGAAAGGGGTATGTCCTCAAGGAGATGGATTGACGCAGATCTGCAATGATGGGCTCGACCACGGTGAGGACAGCACGGGACAGGGCAGTGTTTCATTCTGTTGTACAGGAGGATGCTGTGTTGGAACTGACTCCGCAGCAGCCAACAACAACAGCTTGTCAGGGACTTTTTTCCCAGAGAGGCCTAATTAGTTATATATTTGGCCGATTGCACAAGGGTGGGAATGGCCTCACTGAGCCAAGTCCTCAGTTACTGCCCTACAGGGAACAAAGGAGCAGAGTGGTGGCCCCAGCTGGGCAACCATCTTGCTCCAGAATCTAGAGCATTGGAGAGATGACTGCACCTTCTCAGGAGCTTCAGGAGAAGAGGACACAGCGACCCCCAAGTGCAGTGGGACACCCAGGAGTTCCCCAAAACACAAGAGATGAGCTGCCATTGAGTCAGCTCTGACTCATGGTGACCTTGTGTGTGATAGAACCAAATGTTGCCCCGCCTACACCTCCTCCATAATGTTGGTGTGTCTGGGTCTGTTGTGGTTGTGTGTCAGTCTGCCTCGTGAGGGTTTCCCTCATTTCACTGACCCTCTACTTCAGCAAACATGGTGTCCTTCTCTAGTGATGGATCTTTCCTGATGACCTGTCCCAGGGCAGCGAGCTGAAGCCTCCATCCTCACTTCTCAGGAGCACTCAGTGGTCCCTCCTCTAGGGCTGCTTTGCCCGTTCTTCTGCAGTCCATGCTATAGTCAGTGCTCTTTGCCAACAGCACAACTTGAAGGCATCGGTTCTTCGTCTGTCTTCCTTTTTCATTGTTCAGCTTTCACATGCATAGGAGGTGACTGCCTCTTGATCTGTGGGCACGTTCCATGTGGGAGAAACACTGGGGGTGGAGGGAGACAAAGTTGAGTATCTCAAAGCCATGGTGTGTTTGGTCTGTATTCTATAGGTAGAAGCTGTTGATCTGCCAGGCTTCAAAGTTGGCAATTGGGACAGTAAGTCAAACTGAAAGTGAGAATCGCCCTTTACTCAGCTTTGATGACAGCGCAGGTAAGAGGAGAAAAAGAGGTGCTGGTCCCCCCCAGGGTCCATGATCCATGGATGGCCCTGGGAGAGGGTGAGGTGGAAGCAGCATGGGGGGACTCATCTCAGCACTGAGGAAGCCTGAGTGAAGGACTCGTTTCCACTTATTTATTTATTTACATTGGGATTCTTCTTCTTTTTCAAAAATTTTTTATACACAGCCCTTCTATTCTCCCATGATTGACCTCTCCAAGGAGTGTATCTACCTAATGTAAATGTTCAGCTCATAGGCCTTTTGTTTGGCTGGAGGCCGTGGGAATGGGTCCAGTTCCACACCTGAAGGGCAGCTAGGGGCCACAGTCTCAGTGTTTCCATCAGACCAACAAACCTGGTCCCTTTTTTTTTTTATAAATGATTTTTAGTTTTGTTATGCATTGTTTCCTACTCTGCCCAGGATCTCCTGCAAGGATCTCCTTGGGATATGTATTGGGATGGCATTACATTTGTACACGAACCTAAGAACTGACATCTTGGAAGCACGGAGACACCCCAGCAAAGCACAAAGGAAAGCAGAAGTTCTGTTCTGGTCCACTGTGCTTGCTCTTGCGGGGCCTTATGTCTCCTCTTCCATCTTTTTCTCCCTTCGTGCCCTCATCTCCCAGGGGCACCACATCTTTTCTCCCTATTTGATATCCCCTAGGAGTAATGCTCCTCCAAGGCCAGCCCTCTGCCCCCACCCACTTCCAAGACCTCTTCCAGCAACAGAGCAATGGATCTCTGACCGGCACTCAGACGCGTCCATGTCTTACTCCATCACTTCCTTCTGGCACGGCTTTGTCTGTGCTTCCTCTGCTCCTTCTAGATCCACCCAGACTCCTCTCTCTGTGGGCTCTGCATGCACAGACTCAAAGCACCAGGGAGTGGATGCTGGAGCTCTACTGGCACTTATTGGTGTTTTTTTGCCTCTAAACCAGTTGGTGTCGAGTTCACTCTGAGTGTCGGAGCACAGCTGTGCTCCACAGCATTTGCACGGACCGAGGTTTTGGAAGTAGATCAGCAGGTCTTTCTTCTGAGGTGCTTCTGGCTGGACTCGAACCACCCACTTTTTGGTGAGCAGCCCAGTGCGTTAGCCATGTGCACCTCCCAGGGACTACATTTTGCTTGCACTTACAGGTGCTTTGAGGTTGCAGTGTTCTCTGTCTTCTGGTAATGCTGAGGGCCTGAGTCTCGTGTGGCTTGTTAGTTTTCTTTATTGATTTTATGGGTGTTCTGGGGAGTGGGTGGTGCGCAGAAGTTCACAATGAGTCCAGTATTATGTTATTTCAACAGGTTTGATGTAAGACGAGAATGGAGGTGGATTTCAAATCCCAAGTTTCTCATGTGTGTTCATAGACTACAGAGCAGACAGATGGAAGGCACCGTGTCAGCAGATGAGAGGACTCTGCACATGGAAGACAGAACTCTGTTCTGGGAAAATTTAGGGGCAGACCCCGGGAACCCTCAGTCCCATGGGTGGTGATTATATAGGAAAGAGTTTAGAAGCGAGTTTAGGGAAATGCTGTGAGACGGACTGGGTGGAAGGTGGCTATGTCCCACTCTGGTATAATCTAGAACAGTCATTTGGACACTCTAGGTTATGTTGAAGGATCCCTGCTGGCACAGTGCTTAAAGTACTCAGCTGCTAACCAAAAAGCAGGCAGCCTACTTCCATTGAGATTGACAGCATTAGAAACCCCACAGGGCAGTTCCACTCTGTCCTATAGGCTCCCGTGACTTGGAATGGACCAAATGGCAACAGGCTAATGGGAGGTTTTGCTGTGAAAAATACATTCTGTGGACACAGTGGTGGTTCAGTGGTTGGATTCTCACTTCCATGTGGGGAACCTGGGTCTGATTCCCAGCCCATGCACCTCATGCGTGGCTACCCCCATCTGTGAGTGGTGGCTTGGGTGTTGCTATGATGCTGACAGGTTTCAGCGGAGCTTCCAGACAGAGATGGACCAGGAAGGAAGGGGCCTGGTTGTCGACTTTGGAAAGCCAGCCAGTGAAAACCCCATGGATCACTAGGCTCCCATCCACAGCTGGTCACAGGGACGACAGGGGACTGGGCATTGTTTCCTGCTGTCATACGTGGGGTCATCGTGTGTCGGGAGCTGACTCCTCAGTGACTAGCAGCAGCAATAACTGCCACATCCATGATAGGGATCGATATTACATAAGACACATATGAGCAACCTTTCCTGATGAAAGGGAAGACAACTTAAAGGACTTGCTGATATAAATCAAAGACTACAGCCTTCTGTGTGCATCACACCTCAGCATCACGAGAATGAAAATCCTCACAACTGGACCGATAAGCAGTTGTCAGGGACTTCATTTTACTTGAATCCACAATCAAGACCTATGGAAGCAGCAGTCACGTACTCAGAGGTTGGACTGTATTGGGCAAATCTGCTGCAAAAGACATCATGAAAGTGTTAAAGGGAAAGATGTCACTTTGAAGACTGAGGTGTGCCTGACCCAAGCCATAGTATTTTCAATCATCTCATATGCCTGTGAAAGCTGGACAATGGATAAGGAAGACCGAAGAAGGGTTGATGCCTTTGAGTTGTGGTGTTGGAGAAGAATGCTGAAAATACCATGGACTGGCAGAAGAATGAACCAATCTGTCCTGGAAGAAATGCAGCCAGAATGCTCCTTGGAAGTGAGAATGGCCAGACTTCATCTCACCTACTTTGGTCATGTTGTCGGAAGAGACCATTCCCTGGAGAAGGACGTCATGGCTGATAAAGTGGAGGGTCAGCAAAGAAGGAGAAGACCCTCAAGGAGATGCATTGGCACAGTGGCTGCAATGATGGGCTCAAGTATGACAACTGTGTGGATGGTGCATGACTGGGGGGTGTTTCGTTCTGTTGTTCACAAGGTCACTATGAGTTGAGAGTGGCTTGATGGCACCTAACAACAACATCATGGAAGATGAAGAATCCATGCAAGTTGTATGTATCATGCTAGACACACACCCACCTACACAGTTAGTGGTGGCTATATGGGTCTTCAGTCTTTCAGCACATCCCAAAGGAATGTGTTTAGCCCCTTAGTTAGGAATACAAGCAGCTTCTCATCCATTTTCCTCATTTGCAGTGCCATCCAGGATCCTGAAGCAATGGGAACAGTGTCATCCATGTTGTTACAAACACATCCCACCATTTGTGATCATCTTGTACATGTGTCCTTATCCCAAATGCTCAGATTTATTGCATCTCATTTTTGTATTGATTTTGCAAAGCAACTTATATTGATCTTTTACAGTGTGGGTGCAGGGTAAAAAATCACTTCCCTTCAAGGGAGTAGGACTTTGTCTTTGATTCCTGAGAGACAACTCTAAACCCTGGAATTTCCTGAGCAATGAAAGTAACTTAGTTATCCAAAGTCTCTGACCCACATCTGATGGAGTGATGGTTGGAGTTGGCCTGACCACCAAGTGGCTTAGTACCAGCTTACTCAGGGGAGCAGGGTGTCCATCACTCATTTAGGATGATAGAGCAAGGCTAGTCAAGGCCCTGGACATGAAAACTCCATGGGCTTCCTGGTTGGTGAGCTATTGATGCACTTGAGAGCGGAGCATGTCCTTTGGGACAGGGATAGTCCATATTGACAATTGTTCTACACCTTTCCCTATGCCTCTCTTTGTATGTATCCTTTTTCCTACAATAAAACTATAAGTTTACTACCTTCTGTGATATGAGTCATTTCAGCAAATTATCAGACCCAAAGAAGTAGTGGACTCCAATAGGTTGGAAGTGAGGAAGCCCAGGGACTCCTGAGCTTGCAGCTGGTATCCTAAAGGGGTAGAAAGAAACCCTGAATTTGTAGCCAGTAGGTCAGCAGTTATGCTATTGTGGACTCCCACGCTTGCAGCTGGTGTCTGCCCACTTGGCTCTCTGAAGGACTGGACTCTACCCTTTAACTCATGAGATCTCACCCAGGTCTGGGATGCTGGGGTCAGAGAGTGCTGCTGTATGGCTGGTGTCGGAACTGAACAGAGAAGTAAAAGGTAGGATTTCTCTATGTCCTCATGGTGGAGGACAGAATACACTTATTCCTCACTTACCAACTATCTCATTATCTGACGTTTCACCTCTATGACAATAGTAGAATACCTACCCTCTGATTATTTTGTGCAGTAACATGGGTGTCCTCCCTGGGTCCAGGTCCTGGCTACAAAGCCACCCCTGTGTCTCAGGCTCTTGTCTGAAGCAGCCAGCTCTCCTGAAGGCCTCTAGACCGCTACAGCCACTGCTGCAGGTCTTCATGCAAAGGAGGTGACTGAGGGGCATTTTGAGGGAGGCCTTCTGAGAAGGGTCCATGAGGAGGTGGAAGTGGGGGAGATTGCTGCTGCTCCCCTGTTCTCAAGAGCCCTGGCGGAGCAGTGTTCTGCGGTGGGCAGGGTGCTGGAGGTCATTCGGGGCCGGGCTGCAGCAGAGGCTGGCTGCTGTCCTCCTCTGTGGCCAGGGCGGCTGAGCTCTTCTTCAAAGCAGCTGTGGTCTCCACGCTCTCAGCCTCGCACTCCAAGCCTCCAAGACCAGAAGCACATTGCTCGTTTCTATGGGGCTCTCCCAGGCCTGCAGGCTGGCAGCAGGGGCTGCAGACGGGGTGGCTGCAGGAGACATGCACATAGGCAGCAACCCCTGCCGACTGTGTTGACCCCCCAGCCAGCTGGTTGCCTGAGCCCCAGAACTGCCCACTGTGTCTTGAGCCAGGTCAACTCAAATGCCAGCCCTGACGGCAGGGCCTTGGGGTCCAGAGCCCAGCAGTGCTGGGGACACAGCCGTTCTAAAGGTCCAGGCTGGGGCCACCTCTATGTCCATATCCCCCTCATGGAACACCGATTTTGCATGATGACCTGGTCTTTGGAATCTAAACTTGTTGATAAGTGAAAGTCAGTATAGTGGCTCCTGAGATGTGACATTCTATTTGATTTGAGATTTATCCCCACAGTGGGATATTGGAGTTCAGCGAACCCCATGATCACACGTCTGGTGAGGGCACGAGAGGGGCCGAGTGGAGGCCGCCTGGTCACGCAGCCCCTGTGCTATGGTTCATCGCGGTGTCAGATGGTTAAACAGCCTCCAATACCTCTGTTCCATGGAAACCTGCTCCACGCTCCCGACAGTGCTCACTGCAAAGTTCAGCTGGGAAGCGTGTCTGTTTCCTGAACGCTGGTGTGGATGACACGCACTCCCTGGACACCACGGAGGTATCATGCATGTCCCACTGACAGATGCAGCGCTGAGCGGAGACGGCCAAGCAGGCCCCCAGGGAGGACAGCCAGCCAGCCTGCAGCGGGGGCCTGTGCGCGCGCCTGGGGTCTCGTCAAAGGGTCAGTTTTGACATGAAGCCTTCCGTACACATGAGGAAGAGATCGTCAGCCCTTTGGCAAGGGCTGCACGGAGACCTGTGGTAGCGCACACGAGCTCTAGGCGAGAAAGGTGTCCGCGTGCGGAGGTCTTGCGTGCGGAGAGGAGAGCGGGCACCCCTGCTGCCACGACGCATCACGCTGCAGATATTGCTTCATGGGCCTGCAGTGAAATCATTTTTAAACGAGTGATTCTACCTGGCCTCGAGGTACAAAGGGCGTCCTGGCCCTTGGGTGTGCCGATTGTCCCACCGCTCTGTGGCCGTGGGACAGGGCTCCGTCTTGGGCTGCAACAGAAACCCCTGGCCGGAAAGATTACAGGGGCCGATTTAGCTCCCAGTCTCCCAGCCACACCGCACACATTGTTCCTCGCTGACCTTCCAACACGTTCCACGATTTCATGAGCTTTGTAGTTCAGTTATTAAATTACAAAAGTAATGGAGCAAAAAGGCTGAGACGTATTTCTGAGAAACGCAGCTGTAAAGCAACGCGCTGCATATGAAGTGCGTCTCTTATCCCACTTCTCCTCCTCACATTTCAGCAAATAAATCCGACTCTCCGTGGAACAATTTGGGTGTTAGCGCAAAGTAATTCAGAACAGTAGGGGGTGGGAGGTGCAGGGCCCGCAGAAGACATTTGCAAAAGCCAGGCACGGAGTGATTCAGTGAGGAGAAGCTTTGCCAGAAGTCCAGGACAGCCTTCTGTTTCCCCCGAAATTACAGAGCAGTTATTTGAGTCTACACTGATTTACACGATAACTCTATACAACTGCTTCTGTCTGAAATGATTCTTTATCCGTTTGTCCTCCTTGGTGATAATGTGGTAGGAGGCATCCCTGTGTGTCCGTTTGCCAGAAGAAGACACGCTTCCTGGTCTGGGCTGGCACGTGAAAGTGGGATTGTACTCCATGTCCACCTTCCATCTGCCAGTGTGTCGTTCTGTGGTGGTGTGAGTGTGGCTGGGATCCTAGGAGCTGTGCCACTGGCATTGCAAACACCAGGAGGGTCACCCATGGTGACCACAGGTTTCAGCAGACCTCTCAGGCTGAAATAGACTAAGAAAGAAGACTTGCAAATATATGCCTCCAAAACTTAGCCAATGAAAGCCCGGTGCATCACAACAGCAGCTTGTCCACCAGAGTGCTGGGAGACGAGGCCCTGGCTGCCGGGCCTTAAGCACACTGCTGCCGAAACCGTCAGGCGGCGCAGGTCTATATGCAGTGAGTCTCTCTTCTGTGCAGTCTAACTTCCACATAGTAACTCCCTATTCCCCTTTTATCTGTGTTTCTTTGCATCATAAGTTGCCTTTGAAGAAAACGGTATCTCCATTTTTGCACAAGAATACACGAAAGATGAAGATGGTGTCAACAAAACTGAGTCTGCCGTGTCTGCCATGCGGCCCAGCGTTTCAAGGATTCTTACCTGAGGTTGAAAGGTGACGGTTCGTGGCCAAGCAGAGTCTCCATGGATATTGCATGGCCCCTGACACTTCAGGTGAGTAGCTGGAAGCCTCTCAGCATCTGCTGCTCAGTCGATTCTGTTTGAAGCTTTGTCTATGGGCCCTTCTTCACCACCAGCACTCCCCTCCCCGCCTTGGATTTTGAGGTTCTTTCCATCTAATTGTTGCAATGCACCATTTATCTTCAAAAGGTAGTATTATTGGATTGAATCGTGTCCCCCACAAAAGATGTATTACACTCCTGACCCTGGTGTCTGAGGATGGGACCTTGCGTTGGATATAGGGTCTTTGAAGATATAGGATCTTTGAAGATAGAGGGTCTTTGAAGGTGGTATCCGTTAAGTTCACATGAGGTCTTTGAAGATATAGGGTCTTTGAAGATAAAGGGTCTTTGAAAGTGATACCAGTTAAATTCACATTAGGTCATACTGGAGTAGGGTGGGTCCTCATCCAGCGTGAGTCATGTCCTTATAAAAGAGGGGAGGAGACACAGAGAGACAGAGGGACGGAAGAAGGACACCTTGTGAGGCCGCAGCTGCAGGCTAGATACACCTGGAGCCGCCAGAAGCCAGGAGGTAGGTGGGAAGAGACTCTCCTGAGAGCCTTGGAAGCGATCGACAAGGCCGACACCCTGATCCCAGCTTCCAGAATGTGAGACAATGAGTTTGTGTCCCGTCAGGCCACCCAGGTTGTGGTACTTGGGTCCACCGGCCCCAGGATAGCAACACCCCCCACGCTCCTCGCCCTGTGGCCCTGCTGGTGCCCGCAAGCACTCACAGCTTCTTAGTACAGTCTCATGGCCCTCTGCCAGGTCGCTCCTGCTCATCAGAGCTGTCCGGACTAATACCTGGGTCTCGGTCAGGTTCGGGTAGCCCGGAACAACAGAAATGGGTTCGCTCACAGCTCTGGAGATTAGGAATCCAAACGCAGGGTGTCAGCTGATCTTTCCTGTGTCTTCCGGTTGCTGGTGGCCACAGGTGCCCCTGGGTCTGTGACCACACCATTCCAATCTCTGCCTCCATCATCATACGGCCTATCCCCCACCTGTGTCTCTCCTCCTCTGTAAGAACATCACTCGTGTTGGATTAGGACCCACCCTACTCCAGTGTGACCTCACAGTGACTTAACCTATGGTGTCTTCAAGGACCTTATAGCCAAACATGGTCAAGTTTACAGGTGCAGGTGTTAGAATTTCAACATATGCTCTTGGGAAACACCATTCAGTCCATAGCAGATGGGGGTTCTCACAGCTCCTAGTACAAGAGTTAACCTTAGTGGTTTTGCTTTCTTTCCTTTTCCCAGTTGTGCCAGGGTTCCAGAATGTTCCACAGTGCAAACGTGTGTAGGAGGGTTGGGAGGAGAGCCATGCAGGTAGACACCAAGCCATCAGTTATTCTTGTCTGCCTGGCTCCTTCAGCTCTCTGGTCTCCTAAGACCCTCTGAGGAGTGGGAACATTTATGAGGCCGTCTTGAGTCTCAAAGATGAAGACTGGTCAAGCCCTGTAGTCATTTCTTCCCTGGGATATGGCAGCCCAGCACGGGGACTTGGGATGCCCTGGGATTTCTGTGGGACCAGGGCCTGCAACCTCTCTGCTCTCATTACCCTATTCCCTCCTTGGTCCCCTCCTACTTCTACCACCTTCTTTCTGGGTTTGGGTATTTCCTCTCTTTGCCTTGGGGCAGTGATTTCTCTTGAAATAAAATCCTCAGAGGTCTTGGGATCCTTCTGTTTTCCATCCTGTCACAGCATTGGCCTCAGTGCAGTAAGCTGAGTAACTAATGAACGTCTCTTTCCTAGACAGGATGAGAAAGGGGCATCAAGTGAGCATAGTCCCCTCCACACATAAGAAAAGCAACAGTGTAATATCACAAAGTATTCCCTTAATGTAGGTCCTGCTTTCCCCAGTCCTCCCTTCTGGGGTTCCAAATTTCACCACTTGATCCTTTGGCCAGACCCTGCCAAGTGTGAAGTCCCTCTTCACCAGCTTCCAGGTATAAGGCTAGCACCAGGTGTGGGGCCAGCCCCCAGGTGTGATGAAGCCAGCCCCCAGGGGTGATGGAGCCAACACCAGGTGTGGGGCCAGCCCCCAGGTGTGATGGGCCAGCCCCCAGGTGTCGGGACAACCCTGAAGCTCTCCTCTCACCGTCTGGAAGCCTGTGACCTGCTCTCAGAATCAGATATCCTCTGGCCTCTATCTTTCTGCCCTCTTTTCTCCCTGCTTTCCTTCTCACCACCTCAAATCCACCTGGCTTTGCGCACCTGTGCACCTGTGCTCTGCTTTGGATTCCTGGCCACGTTCCCCCCTGGAGAAGGTGCTTTCCCCAAACCCACACCTGGTCTCCTGGAGCCGCGCCATCTGTTCGGCTCTCACTGGCCTCGTCCACCAGCGGTTTGGGTTCTGCTTCGGGGGGCCCCTGACCTGACCAATCTGAGTAGACTCTTGTCTTCAGTTTACTTCTCTGAAGAAATGGGAATTTTCATTAAACAGTTTAGCTATTGTGAAAGCACTATATCCAAGCTCACAGGAAAGAATTGAAATGGGACAGAAGAGTAAACTTTGGAGGCCACCCTCAGTCCCTGCTCCACCCGCTAGATGGTCGTGGTTGTTGCCTCCAGTCCGCTCTGGCTCATGATGACTGCACTTACAGCAGAACAAAACGCCACCTGTCCCACGCCAGCTCATGGTCGTTGGTGTGCTGAAGGTGGCTGTTGGGAATATTGCGTCAGTCCATCCCATTGAGGGTCTTCCTTATTCTTGCTGACCCCCTACTTTTCCAGACATGATGCCCTTTTCTTCCAATTGATTCTTCCTGAGGATGTGTCCAGAGGAAGTGGGTGGAAGTCTCACCATCCTCACTTCTAAGGCGGCTTCTGGAGCCTGGGACACTGATTCGTCCATTCTGCTGGTATCCACAGTGTATTCAATATTCTTTGCCTACACCACAGTTCAAACGCATTCATCAGTTCTTCTTCTGTCTTCCTTATTGTTGTCCAGCTTTTACGTGCATGTGAAGTGATTGAAAATATCATGGGCCTGGTCAGGCTCACCTTGGTCATCAACTTCCAGGGTAGCCCATTTCCTGGGAGTGGTTCTATTGCAGTCTATGCAGGTAGGAGCCAGTTTATACACCTGTGTGTGTATGCCTTTCCAAGAATTTCAATTTTTTATTTTTTAATTAACTCTACTTTGAGGTCCCATCCCTGATAGCACTTGTAAGTTTTTCTATGTTTTCATTGTGGTGAAATATATAGATAATTACACATTTGTCAATTGAACAATTTTTTGTGTGTGCAATTCAGGGACATTGCTTCTGCCCCCCAGGTCTGTGGGATTATCACCACTGTCTGTTTCCAGGGAATACTTCTCAGTAGGTGTCATGGAGCTGGCTTTAACTCATAATGCACCTATGTACAACAGAGCAAAACACTGCCCAGTCCTATACCAGCCCCTCAATCCTTGCTATGTTTTAACCCGTCATTGCAGGCACTGTGTCAATCCATCTCATTGAAGGCCTCCCCCTCTTTCGTCAACCCTCCACCCTACCAAGCATGACATCCTTCTCCAGGGAATGGTCCCTTCTGACAACATGACCAAAGTAGGTGAGATGAAGTCTGGCCATTCTCACTTCCAAGGAGCCTTCTGGCTGCACTTCCTCCAGGACAGAGTTGTTAGTTCTTTCTGGCAGCCCATAGTGTTTCCAATATTCTTCACCAGCGCCACAATTCAAATGCATCAATTATTCTTTTATCTTCCTTATTTGTTGTCCAGCTTTCACATACAAATGAGACCATTGAAAATACCATGGCTTGGGTCAGGTGCACCTCAACACTTTGAAGAGATCTTTTGTAGTAGATTTGCCTGGTGCAATACATCATCTGTTTTCTCGACTGCTGCTTCCATGAGTGTTGATTGTGGATCCAAGAAAAATGAAAAACCTGACAACATCGATCCTTTCTCCATTTACCATGAGGTTGATTATGGGTCCAGTTGTGAAGATGTTTGTTTTCTTGATGTCGACGTGTAATCCATAACGAAGGCTGTAGGCTCTGTTCTCCCTCAGTAAGTGCTTCAAGTTCTCTTCACTTTCAGCAGCAAGGTTGTGTCATCTGCATGTCGCAGGCTGTGAACACTTGGCCTGTGCTCATTTCTGGGACATTACTGTAATGCTGCAACGAACACACTTATAAGCACATGGGTGCACATGCACTTGTTGGGTAAATTGCTGGAAGTGACTCTGCCACACCGAAGGGTATGTCCATTTTGCATTCTGACAGTTATTAGCAAAATTTCCTTCAAGAAGTTTGCACCAATTGACATTCCTATTAGCAGTATATGAGAATGTCTGTTTTCCAACCCTTTTATCAAACCTACTTCTGATCAAAGTCCTCTATCCTTGGCAATCTGATAATGAAAAATGAAAAAGTAATTTTATTTGCATTCTTTTCATGGAAAGCGAGGCTGAACACCAGTTGTGTGTTTATTTAGGTTATGTGTCTCTGGGTGTGTGAGCTAATTTTTCATATCTTCTGCCCAGCTTTTTATGGTTCTTTTGGAAGTTTGCATGCTTCCACTCCCTTAAAATGGTTAGTTTTAAAAGTAGAGTGGGAATGCTCCTTTGAAAACAAATCCGTCCTGGAAAAATCCATGTACAACACTCCGCAGAAATGAGAATTGCCAGATTCCTCTCTTGTGTTTGGTCACGTTATCAGGAGGGATCAGTCCCTGGAAAAGAATATCTTACTTGATGATGTAGAGTCAGTGGAAAAGAGGAAGACCCTCTCAACAAGGTGGATGGACAGAGTAGCTGCAACAAGGGGCTCAACTACGGCAACAATTGTGAGGATGGGGCAGGACTGGGCAGTATTTTGTTCTGTTGTACACAGATGGGGTCACCATGAGTCAGGATCAACCCAATGGCACCTGACAACAACAACAACAGAGATGACTTCCTTTGGTTTCTTCATCAGGAGTTGCCTTTTCCTGTTCTTCGAGGCTGTTGACCATCTGCATCTAAACGCGGAAGTCTCCCCGCGGCTCCTGAACAGCCAGCCTGCAGCTCCCGGGGTCTGTTCTTTTGACCAACTTAGATTTGGAATATCTGATTTTTTTTTTCCTCCATGAGCTGTTGCTGCAGTTTGCAGATAAAGAACATGAATCAATCAAAAAACAAGCTGCTTGGGGGAGGGAAAGTTTTTGAGGGAAGAGATGGTAATGCAGAAAACAGGAATGAACAGAACATAACAGGAGAAGCTAAGTGTTTCTTGAGCTCCGAGCTTAGTACTGAGATCTGAACACCAATTCCACCCTAGCGTGAGCAAGTTACAGGGAAATGTCTTCATCTGCTTGGGTTTCTTTATTTCTTCACCTCTCCAGCACAATGTCTATGAATATTTCCTATTTAATCTAAATAGGACATTTAAAAAGGCGGCGTCCATAAAGTTGACTCCCCATCACGGCAACCGCATGTGTGTCAGAGTAGAGCTGGACCCCATATGGTTTTCAACGGCCAATTTCTCCAAAGTAGGTCACCAAGCCTTCGCTCCGACATGCTTCTGAGTGAACTCAAACCTCTAACCTTTCAGTTAGCGGTCAAGAACATTAAATTAGCCATTTACACGACAGGACTTCAGACAGAACCCGGTAGAACCAAAACATTGCTAAACTGGGGCTCAGGGTAAAGGAGCATTTTGTGTGGTTTTACTTTGAGTCATCTTCAAGACTTTGACTGCTTTGTGACCTGGATTCCAGTTCTGTCAGCCCTAAAATCTGTGTCTTATGAGATATGACTTATTCTCAGTGCACAAGTGAGCCTTGCTCCTAAGAAAGCAAACACAGACTACAAGCAAAATCTCCTGTTTCCTGATGGATGCCATGTCCAAAGTCAGCAGACCAAAGTCTCACCATTCTAGCTTCTATGAAATATTCTCGTTGTAATTCTTCCAAGACTGATTTGTTCTTTCTTCTGGGAGCCCAGGGTATATTCAGTATGCTTTCCCAACACCACAGTCGCAACAATCCAATTTTCTTGCCCCTTCTTTTTCCACTGTTTGCTAGCAGTCACTGCCCCTCTCTCCTACTTTGACCTAACCCAGCACAGCAGTGGGTACAGATGCAATGTCAGCATGGCTGTGAGATTTCACCTGTTCAGTCCCAGGAAGGCAAAGTTCCTCCAAAGACTTTGTTCATTTCGTGCTTCAAGGAAGATCCAATGGTTTTCTGGGGGTCCTTTAAGTACTACTCAGTAGTTGCTGATTTTATTCTCCAGGATGCTCTCACAGACACACCACAAAGGGATGGCTTGAACAAACAGGGGTTGATTCTTTTACAGTCTTTGAGGCCGGAAGTCTGAGTTCAAAGTGCCAGCTCTAGAGGCTGGGTGAAGGCCCCTCGACCTTGGGCTTCAGCTCTGCCTCTTGCTCCTGGCGCACTGGAACTGGAGACATCTCTTCATTCAGGCAGCTGCTGGCTGCTGAGGCTGACAAACCCAAGGTCAACAAGTACAACGGCACAGGCCCACGATTATCAAGCAACATGGCAGGTCACTAGTTCAAGTCCAGAGACAGTCCCAAGCTCGGCAGGCAACATGGCAGGCTGCAGAAGACTCGGCTAAAGGAAGGATGCAAGCCTGCCAAAAGGCTCAGAAACCTTCCTCAAGGCTTCTCCTTATGTACTGGAAGCAGACCACATCTCTAAGCAGCTACTCCACTGCTCCAGTGGATTCCACCATGGAGCTGATGACCAATCTCATCATGGGGAACACTACCTCCAGCCACTCAGCCAGGCCCAGCCACTCAGCCAGGCCCAGCCAAGCTGACACACAACCTTAACTACCACAGCTGCCCTCACAGCTTGCCAAGGATGGCTGCACAACATTTCTTGCAATATCTGCTTAAGGGGGTGACTCTTTGTATATATGGGGTTGGACCCCTACTCAGTGGATGCGCCCTCCATGTAGTTGTTGTTGTTGTTGGGTGCCGTAAGGTCAGTTCCAGCTCACAGTGACCTCCCGTACAACGGAACAAGACGCTGCCTGCTCCTGAGCCATCCTCACAGTCTTTGCTGGGCTTGAGCCCATGGTTGCAGCCACTGTGCTAATCCATCTCCTGAAGGGTCTCCCCCTTCTCCCCTGATCGTCCACTTGACCAAGTATGAGATTCTTCTCCAGGGAACGGTCCCTTCTGACATCTTGACAGAAGTGCATGAGATGAAGTCTAGTCATTCTCACTCCTAAGGAATATTTCTACTATACTTCTTCCAGCAATATTTGTTCCTTCTGGCAGTCCATGCTATTTTCAATATTCTTCACCAACACTAAAATTCAAATGCATCATTCTTCTTCTGTTCTTATTCATTGTCCAGCTCTCACATGCATATGAGGTGATTGAAAATGCCATGGCTTGGGTTAGGCTCACCTTAGTCTTCAAACTCATATCTTAGCTCTTTAACACTAAAGACGTCTTTTGCATCAGAATTGCCTGGTGCAATATTTCATCTGATTTCTTGACTGCCACTTGCATGAGTGTTGATGGTGCAGCCAAGTAACATTAAATCCCTGAAAACTTCAATCTTTTCTCCATTTATCGTGATGTTACTTATTGCTTATTGTGAGGATTTTTTATTTATTTTTATTGTGCTTTAAGTGCAAGTTTACTGAGCAGAGTTTGTTTTACATTCAGTGTTTCATGTACATTTGGTTTCACTTCCCATTTACCATCCCCAGCCCTAACCCACTCTCCTCCCCTCCCTGCCTAGTAACTCCATCACCCCGTGCCCCTCATAGTTCTGCACTCCTATGTGTCCTGCATTTCCTCCATGCGAATGTTGCCCCTCTGGTGCCCCATGGTTGATTGCTCCAAGAGATGTATCTCCATTGTGTATGTGGGTGTGTCACCCTGAGTTGAGTGGTCTGCATGTATGTTTTATTTACTATTAGGCTAAGACCTAGCCCTTGGGGATAAGTTTTATTCCAGGCTTGAAGTGTATCCCAGGTCCATAGTATTGGGCATCCCACCAGAGTCCGTCTGACCAGTAATTCTGGTAATTATTGTGTTTTTGGATTTTGTTCCATGTTTTTCCTCCCACTCTATCCAGGATCTCCAGTTTTGATCCTTGCCTTAGTGGTGGGCATTGGTAGCCAGGCACCATCTAGTTCTTCTGGTCTTGAGATCCATAATGTCCTAGGGCTGATTGCTTCCAAATGTCCTTGGTGTTCCCACCCCCATTCTTCTTTGCTTCCAACAATAAGAGACCATTAGTTGCATCTTAGATGGCCACTTGAAAGCTTTTAAGACCCCAGTGTCTATTCCCCAATGTATGTTGTAGAATAAGATTTTTATGTATTTTTGTGTGTGTGCCAATCAAGTCTGGTGTCCCTCAATACTATGGTCCTGAGTTGGTAGATCTGTTGGATCTGTCTCCCACAGTGTCTGGCTGTCTGTGAGGGATTGGTCTATGTCTGTCTTCTGTTGTTTCTGTAAGGATTGAGGGTATTTTGTGTGACTAGTATCTGTGCAAGATTAGCCTCAGCTGAGCTCTGGTGGCATGGTGCCTAAGGCATTTGACCACTAACCAGAAGGCTGGCAGTTCAGACCCACCAGCTGCTCCTCAGAAGGAAGGTTGGACAATCTACTTCTGTAGTGATACTGCCTTGGAAACCCAAGGAGAAGTCAGTCTGAGTTGGATCTGACTCGACAGCTGTGGGTTTGGTTTTGGTTTTTGAATCTATCCTTGGTCTAGAGCATAATGCTGTTCACTGACCCACAGCTGATCTTCTTAGATGTTTATGTGTTGATGACAATGCAGTATTGTGTATATGCTGGTA
>NW_006922268.1:534014-535180 GCF_000298275.1 Orycteropus afer afer | reverse complement strand
ATTGACTTATTTCACTCAGCATAATGTCCACCAGGGTCATCCACATTGTGAGATGATTCACGTATCCCTCATTGTTCTTTAATGTAGCATAGTATTCCATTGTGTGCATGTACCATAATTAGGTTATCCATTCATCCGTTGATGGGCACTTAGGTTGTTTCCATCTCCTTGCTATAGTGAATTGTGCTGCAATGAACATAGGTGTGCATATGTCTATTTGTGTCCTGCCTCTTACTCCTTTAGGATCTATTCTTAGTAATGGAATTGCGGGGTCAAATAGTATTTCTATTTTCAGTTTTTTAAGGAAATGCCATATCATTTGCCACAATGGTTGTACTATTTTACAATTCCACCAGCAGTGTATGAGAGTTCCAATCTCTTTGCAGCCTTGGCAACATTTGTTATTTTTTGTCCTGTTGAACTTTGCTATTATTGCTGAGGTGAGATGATATCTCACCATTGTTTTGATTTGCATCTCTCTAATGACTAAAGATCATGAGCAATTTCCTCACATATTTGTTGGCCACCAGCATATCATCTTTAGTGAAGTGTCTGTTGAAGTCTCTTGCCCATTTTTGAATTGGATTGTTTATCTATTTGGTGTTGAGATGTTGAAGTTTTCCATAGATTTTGGAGGTAAGTCCTTTGTCAGATATGTCAGAGGCAAATATTTTCTCCCAATCTGTCCAAATCACCAAACCCAACTCACTGCTGTAGAGTTGGATCTGACTCATAGCCACACCTTCTTGGGTTTCTGAGGCAGTATCACTATGGAAGTAGATTTCCCAACCTTCCTTCTGAGGAGTGGCTGGTGGGTTTGAACTGCCAGCCTTCAGATTAGCAGTCAAAATGCCTACCATGCATGCAGTCAATACTACACTACCAGAGCTACTTTTTACCCTTTTGATGAAGTCTTTCAAGGCACATAGAATTTAATTTTTAAAAGGTCCCAGTTATCTAGCTTCTCTTCGACCTCTTGTGCACTCTGAATTATGTTTGATAGTCTATTTATAAATTAGGGCTCCTAGGTTTGCCCCTATTTTATCTTTGATGAAATTTATAGATTTGGATTTTACATTTAAGTCTTTGATACAACTTGATTTTGTTCTTGTGTATCGTGGAACAAGGGATATCATAGCTGTTGTCAGATGGATCTTGGCTCAAGG
>NW_006922268.1:529510-530037 GCF_000298275.1 Orycteropus afer afer | reverse complement strand
TGAAGATATTGAGCTTTTCCACCACCTCTTGCCACAGATGTAGTCAATCTGATTCCTGTGTGTTCCATCTGGTGAAGTCCATGTGTACAGACTCCAGAGTAGCAGAGTTTTCAGTCTGTATGCTGAACAAATAATCCAAGAAGCTGGACTGTATGAAGAACATGGCATCAAGATTGGATTAACAACCTACATTATGCAGATGAACACACTTTGCTTGCCAAAAATGAGGATGACTTGAAACACTTACTGATGAAGATTGTAGAATACACTCTTAAGTATGGATTACACTCAATATAAAGAAAACAAAACTCCTCACAATGGGATCAATAAGCAGCATCATGATAAATGGAGAAAACTTTGAAGTTGTCAAAGACTTCATATTACTTGGTTCTACAATCAACACCAATGGAAGCAGCAGTCACGATATCAGATGTCATATAACATTGGGCAAATCTTCTGCCAAGGACCTCTTTCAAGTGCTGAAGAGCAAAGATGATTTCTTGAAGACTAAGATGTGCTTGACACAA
>NW_006922268.1:522891-529410 GCF_000298275.1 Orycteropus afer afer | reverse complement strand
TCCCGGATCTTAAAACCTACTATACAGCCACAGTAGTCAAAACACTGTGGTATTGGTACAATGATAGATCAACAGATAGACCAATGGAACAGAATCGAAAGTCCAGAAATAGACCCATCCATCTATGGACAGCTGATCTTTGACAAAGGACCAAAACCTATTAAATGGAGAAGAGATAACCTCTTTAACAAATGGTGCTGGCAAAACTGGATATCCACTTGCAGAAAAATGAAACAAGACCCATACCTCACCCCACACACAAAAACGAACTCAGGTTCGATTTTTGTTTTCTTGATGTTGAGGTCTAATCCATACTGATGGCCATAGTCTTCATCTTCATCTTCATTACTAAATGCTTCAAGTCTTCTCTACTTTCAGCAAGCCAGGCTATGTCATTTGCATATCACAAGATATTAGTGAGTCTTCCTCCAATCCTGATGCTGAATTCTTCTTCATATAGTTCAGCTTCTTGTTTTATTTGCTTGGCATATACATTGAATAAGTATTGCGGAAAGATACAACCCTGACACACATATTTCTTGATTTTAAACCATTCAGTATCTCCCTGTTCTGTTTGAATAACTGCCTCTTGGTCTATGTACTGGTTCCTCATGAATGCAATTCAGTTGTTCTGGAATTCCCATTCTTCTCAATGTTATCCTTAACTTGTGGTTCACACAGTTGAATGCCTTTGCATAGTCAATAAAACACAGGCAAACATCTTTCTGGTATTATTTACTTTCAGTCAAGATCCCTCTGACATCAGCAATGATAGCCCTTGTTCTACACCATCTTCTGAATCAGGCTTCATTTTCTGGCAGTTCACTGTCAGTACACTGCTGCAATCATTTCTGAATTATTTTCAGAAAATTTTACTTGCATGAGATATTAATGATATTGCTTGATAATTTCTGCAAACTGTTGGACCACCTTTCTTTGGGATGAGCAGAAATATGGATCTCTCATCTAGTCAGTTGGCCAGGTAGCTGTCTTCAGAATCTCTTGGCATAAATGAAGGAGCACCTCCAGCCTTGCATATGTTTGTTGAAACATCTCATGGATATTCCATCATCTCCTGGAGTCTTGTTTTTTGCCAGTGCCATCAGTGTAGCTTGGACTTCTTCCTTCCATACCATTGGTTCTTGATCATATGCTACCTCCTGAAATGGTTGAACATCGACCAGCTCTTCTTGGTACAGTGACTGTGTATTCCTTCCATCTTGTTTTGATGCTTCTTTTATCATTCAATATTTTGCCCATGGAATCCTTCAATATTGCAACTCAAGGCTTGAATTTTTTCTTCAGTTCTTTCAGCTTGAGAAATGCCAAGCATTTTCTTGCCTTTTGGTTTTCTAATTCCAGGTCTTTCCACATTTCATTGTAATACTTTACTTGGTCTTCTAGAGTGGCCCTTTGAAATCTACTGTTAAGCTCTTTTATCATTTCTTCCTTCTCTTTAGCTACTCTCCATCCAAGAGCAAGTTTCTGAGTCTCTTCTCCCATCCATTTTGGTCTTTTCTTTCTTTCCTGTCTTTTTAATTACCTTTTGATTTCTTCATGTATGATGTTCTTGATGTCATTCCACAACTTGTCTCATCTTTGGTCATTCGTGTCCAATGCATCAAATCAAATTTCTTCTTCAGATGGTCTGTAAATTCAGATGGGATAAATCAGAGTTGTATGTTGGCTCTCATGGACTTGTTTTAATTTTCTTAAGCTTCTACTTGAACTTGCGTATGAGAAACGGATGGTCTGTTCCACAATCAGCACCTGGCCTTGTTCTGACTGATGATATTGAGCTTTACCATCACCCCTTTCCACAGATGTCATTCATTTGATTTCTGTGTATTCCATTTGGTGAAGTCCACACGTATCACTGCCTTTCATGTTGGTGAAAAAATATTCTTGCAATAAGTAAGTCATTGGTCCCACCAAATTTTATCATGGTATTGCTGGCATCATTTCTATCACCATGGCCATATTTTCTGTCTAGTGATGCTTCATCTTTGTTTCCAGCTTTTGCGTTCCAATCACCAGTAATATCACTACTTCTTGATTGCATGTTTGGTCAATTTCAACCTGCAGAAGTTGGTAAAAATCTTCAACTTCTTCATCTTTGGCTATAGTGGTTGGTGCATAAATTTGAATAATAGTCATATTAACTGGTTTTCCTTGTAGGTGTATGGATATTTTCTTTTCATTGATAGCATTTTACTTCAGGACAGATCTCAGAATCCTCTTTTTGATGATGAATGTGATGCCATTCCTCTTCAATTTGTCGTTACAAGCATAGTAGCTCATGTGATTGTCCAGTTGAGGATGGCCGATATCAGTCTATTTCTGCTCCCTAATATGTAGGATATCCATCTTCATGCATTCCATTCCATTTTTAACAACTTTCAACTTTCCTATATTCATACTTTGTGATTCCACCTTCTGATTATTAATGAATATTTGCAGCTGTTTCTTCTCATTTTGAGTCATGCCACATCAGCAAAGCTCCACAGTACTTCCCCTAAATGGGTGCTCTTTCTGCTGCTCTACAAAGTGAGGGCTCCCACAGTGATTGTTCTTCTGTGAGAGGCTCACTCTGAGGTGGATGCTCTCTCCATTGCCTCAAGGACTCATCACTATCTGTTCCAGATCAGACGGTGCCCCCCAAAAATACATATTGAAATCTTGTCCATATGCTGTTATAATTCGATCATGTGATTAAATCATTTGGCAATGGGTAGTGCAAATTACTTTCTGTAATGTTATATAAAAGAATTGGGGGCACGGTGGTTAAGGACTTGGTTGCTAACCAAAAGGTCAGTGGTTCGAACATGTCAGCCACTACATAGGAGAAAAATGTGACAGTCTGATTCTATAGTTTACTATCTTGGAAACACTATTGGGCATTTATATCTAATGCCATGTAAAGATAGTTCTTGACTGGAGCAAGTGGTTAAACGCTTTGACTACGAGCTGAAAGGCTGGCTGTTTGAACCTACTCAGAGACACCTCAGAAGACAGGCTTGGCCGTATCTGCTTCTGAAAGGCCACAATTTGAAAACCCTGTGGGGCAGTGTTACTCTGCACACAACAGAATCAGCTCAGAGGCGATGAACAGCAACAATGTCTGTACCATCCCTGCTTTGTCCCATTTGCCCTCAGTTATCAAAGGAAAGGTTGCTGGTTGAAATCCACCCAGAAGCACTGGAGAAGCAAGGTCTGCCAATGCACTTCCATATGACAGCCACTAACACCTATGAAGCAGTTCTGCTCTGAAATGTGTGGGGTCACCACGAGTTAAAATCCCTTGATTTTAATGTTGTGTATAATCACCTTCTATAACGTAATAAAGTGAAATGCAGTTGGTCCATCAGTTGAGGTCATAGCAGGGTAGATTCTAAACCTAATGACTTCTGAGTTATGTAAAGGACCAGAATAGACACAGAGGCACAGTCATGGGGGGAGACAGAGGCCATACGAGGATTGTCTACAGCCAAGGAACCAAGGGATGGCCAGAGCTGCCGACAAGGAAGGAGCCAACACAGCGAAAGACCCTGATGTGGGCTATTAGCCTCCAGAAAATAGTTATGTTCTTTAAAGTGGGATTTTTGTTGCATCAGCACTAGGAAACTGAGACACTGTTTTAGATGGATGGATTCAGCCTTCTCTTTGCAGGATGCTGATGTGGAGAGTTCTGAAGTCTCTGGCTATTATTCACCTAACACCTCCCCTGTGAGATGCCCCTGTGACTAAGCATCAGGCCCAGATGCAATCCTGGTGCCCCTCCCTGCAGTGTTTCCCAACTACAGCTCTCTCCTAGCCATTGGTGAAGGAGGTGCCCTTCATTCTGGTATTGTGGGCACTGCTCAGAACCCCAGATCTCTGCTTCCTTCCTCTTTCAGATATCCACCTGGGACATGTGGTTGAAAGCAAACTCCTGGGTCTCCCTTTGCTGCACATTTAAGGTGATGGTGTGGAAGGAGCTACTGCCCCAGTTCTCATGGTAGCCTCTCCCATCCGTCTGATGATTTTTCCTCCTTTTTTGAAGCTCTGTCACTTATTGGCTCCCTTACCTCTGTCTCTCCTGTCTGCTTTTCCCAGTCTGACACTTCTACTCCGACTTACAGGAGCCCTGGTGGTGCAGGGCTTAAGCACTCAGATGCTAACCAAAATGTCAGAGATTCAAGCCCTCAAGCTACTCCATAGGAGAAAGACATGGCAGTCTGCTTCTGTAAAGATTAAGCCTTGGAAACCTTATGGGGCAGTGTTACTCTGTCCTACATGGTCACTATGAGTTGAAATAAACTTGATGGCAATGTTTTTTTTTTTTTTTTTTAATAAGTTGTGCTGACTTACATGATAATTCTGTACAACGATTTTTGTCTAAACTGATTCTTTGCCTGTTTGTCCTCAGTAATGTTCAGAGTCATCCATTTATTTATTCGCTCATTGGACAGAGTAAGGCACAGTTCCTGCTCCGACATGGCACGTAAAAGAGGGAGTTGTGTTCCAATTGGAGGGGCAGATTGACAACGTTGTTGGCTCCTCACGGCCTCTGTACCACCCTCCCTCCAGGCCTCTATCCTTCATTCTCGTCCAGTCTCTCCTACAAGATCTCACTAGGTGTGCTCATCCAGGCCAATTAGTGTAGTTAGCTATTAGTATCAGCTAGCTATTTCTGTGTAAAAGGTTGTCCCCTCGATACAGCAAAGTCAAACAACCACTCACTGCCATTGAGTGGATTCCAACTCATAGTGACTCCCATTGGGTTTCCGAGGCTGTAAATCTTTATAGAAGTAGATTGCCCCATCTTCCTTCTGCGGAGAAGCTGGTGGGTTTGAACTTCTGACCTTCTGGTTAGCAGTGCAGCAGTTAAGGCTCTGGACTGTTGACTGAAAAATCGGCAGTTCAGACCTACGAGCTGCTGTTGGAGAAACCCGTGGCAATCTGATTCTAGATATAGCAGCTGAAAACAGTAGCTACGTACTTACCTCCCAGTTCGGTAGGTTGACAACTTGGGCTGCAATCAGCTGGCTGGGTTTCCATCTATCAATGAGTCGCTACACATATATGAGTTTTTTTCTGTTTCCAAGGATCTAGCCCAGGGTTTCTCAACCTCAGCACCATTGGGCCAGATAGTCCTTTGCTGTGGAGGCCTGACCTGTGTGTTTTGTAGGATGTTTAGTTGATCCTTGGCCTCCACTTACTAGACCCCAATGTCACTCGTGCTCCAAGTTGCAGCAACCACAAATGCCTCCAGACATGAATGATATCCCTTGGGGGACAAAGTCACCCCTGCTTAAGAACCACTGATACCTGGACCAGAAGGAATTTAATAAAAACTTATTTGAGAATAAATGCTGGGGCTTTTTTGGTCCCCAAACATGGGAAACTTTTAAACACTTTTGACACTATTGGACATATCTTTGGTAGGAAGAAGAATACTTGGAGGTTTAAGGGAAAAAGCAGTAGGAACCGACCTTGCTGACTTTGGAGACAGGAAGGAACGCAGAATGCAGCCTAACAGTGGGTCCACAGCTCACTCTTCCTCCCCGTCTTTCTTGAGACAGGAAATTTTCTAAATTTCATTTGGTTATTGACATAAGGGGACCCTTAGGCTAGGCTTGTCTGTAAGTCAAACTCCCGTCACTCTAGGAGAGGCATTCCTGATATTCAATTAAGAGATCCTCTATTTTACTTCTTTTTCTTTTTCTTTTAAGAGCTTGTTTTACATTCAAAGTCACGTATACATTTGGTTTCATTCCCCGTTCGCCATGTCCAACCCCAACTCAGCCTCCTCCCTCCCTACCCTGCAACCCTCCCCCTGTGTCCCTCATAATCATGCACTCCTGTTTGTCCTGCATTTCCTCAGTTTGAATGTTGGTCTGTTGGTGTCCCATGGTTTATTGCTTTAGGGGATGCATTACCATTGAGTGTGTGGGTGCAGCATCCTGGGTTGAGTGGTCTGCCTGTACATCTTGCTAACCATTGGGCTGAGAGCCAGGCCCTGGGGGTGAGCTTTATTCCAGGCCCAGAATGTATTTCAGGGCCATAGTATTGGGAGTCTCACCAGACTTCATCTGACCAGTAATTCTGGTCATTATTGAGTTTTTGGATTTTGTTCCACGTTTTCCCTCTCACTCTATCCAGGATCTCCAGATTTGATCCTTTCTTGAGTGATTAACATTGGTAGCCAGGTACCATCTGGTTCGTGTCCTAGGGTTAATTGCTTCTAAATGCACTTTTTTTTGTTTCTTTTTTGTATGTTCTTCTTCACTTCCAATGCTGGGAGACCATTAGCTGCATCCTAGATGGCTTCTTGATAAGGAAGACCGAAGAAGGGTTGATGCTTTTGAGTTGTGGTGCTGGTGAAGAATGCTGAAAGTACCATAAAAGAAGATGGAAGGAATACACAGAGTCACTGTACCAAAAAGAATTGGTTGATGTTCGTCCATTTCAGGAGGTGACATGTGATCAAGAACCAATGGTACTGAAGGAAGAAGTTGAAGCTGCACTGAGAGAAGT
>NW_006922268.1:515574-519136 GCF_000298275.1 Orycteropus afer afer | reverse complement strand
GTCATATAACATTGGGCAAATCTTCTGCCAAGGACCTCTTTCAAGTGCTGAAGAGCAAAGATGATTTCTTGAAGACTAAGATGTGCTTGACACAAGCCATGGTACTTTCAGTCACCTCATATGCATGTGAGAGCTAGATCATGAATAAGGAAGACTGAAGAGGAGTCGATGCTTTTGAGTTGTGGTGTTGGTGAAGAATGCTGAAAGTACATGGACTGCTAAAAGAACTAACAAATCTGCCTGAAAGATGTGCAGCTGGAATGTTCCTTGGAAGCGAGAATGGCCAAACTTCATCTAGCCTACTTTGGTCATGTTGTCAGAAGGGTCCATTCCCTGGAAAAGGATATCATGCTTGGCAAAGTGGAGGGACAACAAGAAAGGGGAAAGCCCTCAATGAGATGGATTGACACAGTGGCTGCAGCCATGGGCTCAGGTAGAGCAAAAGTGTTGGGGCTGCACAGGACCAGGCAGTGTTTTGTTCTGCTGTGTATGAGGTCAGTATGAGTCAGAGATGACTCAACGGCACCTAACAACAACAACATCCCTCATTCCACGTCCTTTGCTGAATTTGGCTGGAATTACTGGCAGTGCCCTGTTGCTGTGAACTTTTTAAAATTAGCTTCAGCAAAATTTTACTTGCATGTAATATTAATGGTATTGTTTGAAAATTTCCACATTCTATTGGATCACCTTTCTTTTCATGGGCACAAACGTGGATCTTCCAGTCAGATGACTGGGTAGCTGTTTTCTAAATTTCTTGGCATAGACACATGAGTGCCTCTGGTCCTGCATCCATTTGTCAAAACATCTCTGTGGGTATTCCATCAACTCCTGGGGGCTTAATTTTTGCCAGTGTTTTTTGGTGCAGCTTGGACTTCTTCCTTCAATATCATTGGTCCTTGATTACATGCTACCTCCTGAAATGGTTGAACATTGGCCAATTTCCCTTGGTACAGTGGCTCTGTGTATTCCTTCCATCTTCTTTTGATGCTTCCTGCATCAATCT
Organism: Orycteropus afer afer; assembly: GCF_000298275.1. Lineage (NCBI taxonomy): Eukaryota > Metazoa > Chordata > Mammalia > Tubulidentata > Orycteropodidae > Orycteropus > Orycteropus afer. Next base: position 518,130 of record NW_006922268.1, on the reverse strand, counting down.
TTTGCCCACAGAATCCTTCAATATTGCAACTCAAGACTTGACAGTTTTCTTCAATTCTTGCAGCTTAATCATGTTGAGAATGTTCTCCTCTTAGGTTTTCTAACTCCAGCTCTTTACACATCTCATTGTAATATTTTATTTTGTTTTCTTGAGCCACCCTTTGAAATCTTCTATTCAGCTCTTTTACTTCATCATTTTTTCTGTCTACATTCAAGGGACGGTTTCAGACTCTCTTCTGACATCCATTTTGGTCTTTTCTTTCTTTACTGTCTTTTTAATGACCTTTTGTTTTCTTTGTGTGTTATGTGTTTAATGTCATCCCACAGCTCACCTGGCCTTCACATCTGTTCAATGTGTCACATCTATTCTTGAGATGGTCTCTAAATTCAGGTGGCATATACTCAAGCTCATGTTTCGGCTTTTGTAGACTTGTTCTAATTTTCTTCAGCTTCAAAGTGAACTTGCATAGGAGTAATTGATGTTCTGTTCCACAGACAGCCCCTGACTAATGACGAGCTTCTCTGTTGTTTTTTTCCACAGATGTAGTTGATCTTATTCTTGTGTATTCCACCTGGTGAGGTCCAAGTGTATAGTCACCATTTATGTTGTTGGAAAAGGGTGTTTGCAATGAGTAACTTGTCGATCTTGCATGATTTCTGTCACCAAGGCTGTGTTTCTGAATACCAATCCTCTGTTTCCAACTGTTACGTTCCAATCACAAGCAATTATCAACTCATCTTGTTTCCATGTTTGATCAATTTGTGACTGCAGAAGGTGGTAAAATAAATCTTCAATGTCTTCATCTTTGGCATTGTAGCCTGGTGTGTGAATTTGAATAATAATTGTATTAACTGGTGTTCATTGTAGGTATTTCAATATTATCCTATCACTGACAGTATTATACTTAAACATAGCTCTCCAAATTTTCTTTTCAACAATGAATGCTGCACCATTCCTCTTTACTTTGTCATTCCTGGCATAGTAAGCCACATGATTATCTGATTCAGAATGCCCACTACCAGTCCATTTCAGCTCACTATTGCCTACGATACTGATCTTTGCTTATTCCACATTCTGATTATTAGCCAATGTTTGAAGCTGTTTATTCTCATTTTGAGTTGTGCCACATCAACAAATGAAGGCCCTGAAATATTCCTCCATCCTTGTTATTAAGGTCAACCCTACTTTGAGGAGGTAGCTATTCCCAAAAATGTTCTGCTGATATTCATAAGGTTTTCCCTGGCCAGTGTTTTACAAAGTAGATCATCAGATCCTTCATCCCAGTCTGCCTCAGTCTGGAAGCGCCGCTGAAACCTGTCTCCCGTGGGTGAACCCACTGGCATTGGAAATACTGGAGGCATAGCTTCCAGCCTCACAGCAACATATAAGACACCTCAGTCCAACAAACTGACAGGTGAGTGGTTGTGTAAGGTAGATCTTTGTTTTTTCACATGTAGGAAGGAAGTTGAACACCACAATTTCTTTGGAACTGGTGAAGATGCTGGAATATATTATCTAAGCCATGATGAGGTTCATTTCTCTGGAGAATGTTAGAACGGTAGGTTCGATTCTTTTCTGTCGAGAATACATGCTGTTATTGTGGTTAGCTGCCATTGCGTCAGTCCCCAACTCATGATGACCTTACATACAATGGGACAAAATGCTGCCTGTTCCTGTGCCATGTCCATGATTGGTTGCAAGTCAGATCATTGTGATCCAGGGGGATTTTGGTGGCTGATTTTTGGAAGTAGATTGAAATTTTGGAAGTAGATTCCTTGTAGGGCATCTTAGCCTGGAAGCTCTGTTGAAACCTGTCTAGCATTAGAGGTGGGTGATGTCTGCCTATGACGTACATCGACTGGGAACTGAATGTTGTTGTTAGGTGCTATCAAGTGAATTCTGACTCATAGTGACTCTATGTTCCTCATAAAGAAACACTGCCTGTTCTTACACTGTCCTCACAATCAAATTGGCTTGTTTGAGTCCATGTTACAATCACTGTGTCAATTCATCTCTTTAAGGGTCTTCCTCTTTTTTCCCAACTTCTTTACCAAACATGATGTCCTTCTCCAGGGACTCGTCCTCTTTGATAACATGTCCAAAGTACATGAGATGAAGCCATCCTTGCTTCTAAGGAGCTTTCTGATGGTACTTATTCCAAGACAGATTTGTTCCTTCTGGAAGTCAAATAGTTATGGTTGCTCCTTAGGCCCATGATGTCCCAGGGCCCCTGCTAACTCTATATTGATATAAGAACAGAATGAATTATTACTTCCAAGAAGCTACAAGCTTTAGCTAACAATGTCTTTGCAGAGAGTAAAGTAGTTAAGAATCAGACACAGCATATTGCAATTAAAAGAATCTAGGCTTGTAGAAAGAATAAAGACAAGGTGGCTGGGGAAAGTCAGCTTTCAACACATCAGGTTCTTATCAGAACTGTCCACTAGAATGGCCAGACACTTCCGGTAAGATGGAAGAATAGGCAGACAAGCAACACAGACCCTCTTCAACAAAGAAAAGAGAAACCAATTGACAGAGATACAGAAGATAATCCTG
>NW_006922268.1:510259-513164 GCF_000298275.1 Orycteropus afer afer | reverse complement strand
GATTCCTTAGAAAGCTGGAATTGGAGATGCCATTTGACCCAGCAATCCCATTACTAGGTATATATCCTAGAGAGGTGAGAGCCAGGACAGGAACAGATATATGGACACTCATGTTCATCACAGCATTATTTACAATAGCATAAAGATGGAAACAACCTACATGCCCATCAGCGGAAGAGTGGATGACCAAACTGTGGTACACACAAACAATGGAATGTTATGCAGCAGTAAAGAATAATGTAGAGTCTGCAAAACCCCTCATGATATGGATGAAATTGGAGGACATTATGCTGAGTGAAATAAGCCAATCATAGAAGGACAAATAAGGTATTAGTTTATTGTTGTGGAGGGTCAAGAAAGGTTTATATATGGAGGGAAACTTTCTTTGTTGGTTGCCAGGAGTGGGAGGGGAGGGGAGGGAACACTGCAAAAAAAGAAAAAAAGAATGCATTGACCAATGTCACTTTAGTATTGTGTATTTCACTGTACATAAATTATATTTCAATAAAATCCATTTTAAAAATACAGGGGAAAAAAAAAAAAAAAGAATGGCCAGACATCAGAGGCTTCACAAAAGAGCGTGTGGTCTTCTCCTGAGTAATTAGGACCCACATGGGAAGTGCATTTAGAGACAGCTTTCTTACACCACGAAAAAAAGTCACAGAATCTCTGTGGCCCTGTCAGTTTGGTGATGAGATCTGTTGCTGGCTTTTGATGTGAATCTCTGTTCTTTGGTAATGGCTCGAGGGCATTCGGCATAAGTGATGAGAAAGGACTGTGTTATTTCAGCCCCATAAATCTTCCCCGGGGAATAGCCCTGAGAAGCCAGAGGGCAGCAGCAGCTACTATCAATGGCAGCCTGAGAGCATCTGTGGAGCGGTTCATCGCAAGTCTGTTCAGCATCCCCACTTTGATTTCGGTCAGTGGAGCTAATTGCATCTCTGATGGGACTTACAGGTTAGGGGATTTAGTAGTTTGCAGGAAATCAATGCTGCTACTCATCGTGTTGATTCTGTAGCGCGTGGATATATTTCCATATGTCCTGTCGATTCTCTGAGTTCACAGTTGACCTCTGTCCTTTGGCACGGTACCATCTGACATTGATCTTCTTGAAAGTCTCCCTTTCTCAGCTTAGACCTTCACGAGGCAAGACTCCTTGATCATAAAACTCTTCCATTGTGAAAACAGAGGAAGTCAGCCCATTTTCACTTTGTGGACTAAAATATTGGGGAAATAGACTTTTCAATTTAAAATGCACACACAGGAAGAATGCATATAAAGTCAAAGTTATTTTTCTTGCAAATGTTTTTTGGAATTAATGTTCTTTCATGAAACCTCTGACACTTGCAGAACTGTGTGCGCTTTATACACTTATCACTAAGATTCTCATAAGATTCACATACTGCAGAAGTTGGGGCTTCTGGATTATCCTTTGCCTTTGTAGGGTGTTATTACGAAGAGTTGGTTGTTGTTAAAATAAATTTTGCTGACTTTCACTTGTGTTTCTGTATCTTGAGGTCTCTGGGTGGGGTGGCAGAAATGGTTTACAGTCAGCTACTATCCAAAAAGTTGTAGGTCAAACCCACCCAGGGGGTCCCAGAAAGAAAGGCCTGGCAGTCTGCTTCCACAAAGATTACAGCCAGGAGGACCCCGTGGAGCATGAGTTGAAGTCAACTTGACAGCAATGCTTTCTTCTCCTGGTCGCATGTGTTGAGAATCTTTCATCTCTAGAGCTCAGGGATAAAACTCTGGACACTGACATGGGATTAAGAAAGGTCCTTCGATGTGGAACCAGTGAAACAAAATGATAAAAAGGGAAAACACAGTGAGTTCTACACAATTATGCTAAAAAGGGATAAATTCCTGGATTGACACCCAGGAGCTAGTCATGACCAAGCCAACCGGGCAGTGGTTGAGGGAGAGTCCCAGAGTACGTGTCTCACCCGCTCTCACGGGAGCATCCACACAGCATCTTTTTTGATGTTTATGTTGGAACTGATGTAACTTACCTAACCAAACATCACGACCTCTAAAACTGGAGTTAAAGGAAGATAATATAAAAGATCTACAATGAAGATTAAACAATGGAAGTCCATTAAAAAGAAGCTGGTCCTTCAACATTTTCATTTCACAGACTAATGGTGGCAAAAGGAAGTAGCATACTTTAAGCACAACATGATACCTGTCACAATGTTTGAAGACAGAGTGAAGAAAATCTTCATTTTTAAGTAGGACAGTGTAATCCCATTTGTTTTGGAAGAACATGTTATTTTGGGGGGGGCCCGTAAGCTAAAGACAGGGAGTCCCTTGGGCTGACCTCGTGTTTGTTTTGCTTCTGCAGAAGCTTCTTTGATCTCATCTTAATGCCTTCCATCTTTTTGTGCCTCAAAACTTGTTTTATGCTCTTGTATTCCAGTTGTTGCAATTTATCATCTGCTTCCTTGTTGTCAACGGCTGCAAGCATCTTTGATGCTACACTAAAAAATGGAAAAAGGGTCAATTGCATGATCCATTTGTGTCTTAATTGTGACAAAGGAAACCTAATTACTTTCCAACTTCCTTTGTAAGTTCCTGGGCAGCAAAGTTTCCCAGGGCCGGTAACTCTAGACCTGGGATAACTTTGTTAAAATTGGATACCTCTTGGGAAAAAATTAAAAGCTGGTTCATCTCAATTTACCTGGGAAATTTCTTTGAAGACAAACTAGGGTTGGTTCTGAGAAGGGAGTGTCATTAAATTGTAATAGCCACTTTAATTCTATTGAAAGTTGTTGCATTGCAAATGTTTCTTGAGCATGACAACAAATAACCATCTTATTTAAACTGCTGTAGAACTGCCCACAAAGTGTACAAAACAACCCCCAAATGGACTCAAATGCTGGTGAAGCAGGTTGTGTGATTTTATATA
>NW_006922268.1:508605-509819 GCF_000298275.1 Orycteropus afer afer | reverse complement strand
GTGCTATTGAGTTGGCTCCAACTCATAGCGACCCTATGCAAAACAGAACGAAACACTGCCTGGTGTTACACCAGCCTCACAATCCTCACTGTGCCTGAGCCCGTCGTTGCAGCCTCTTGGTCGATCCACCTTGCTGAGGGCCCTCCCTTTTCTTTGCTGAACCTCCACTTTACCAACCATAATAGCCTTCTCCAGGGAATGATCCCCTCTGACAGCACGATGAAAGCAGGTGAGATAAAGTCCGGCCATTCTCATTTCCAAGGAACATTCCGGCTGCACTTTTTCCAGGACGCATTTGTTAGTTCTCCTGGCAGTCCATGGTATTTTCAGTATTCTTCACCAACACAACTCAAAAGCATCAACTCTTCTTCTGTCTTCCTTATTCATAATCCATCTTTCACATGCATATGAGGTGATTGAAAACACCATGGCTTGGCTTAGGCACACTTTATTCTTTGAAGAGACATCTTTGGTCTTCAGCACTTTGAAGAGGCCATTGGCAGCAGATTTCCCTGTGCAGTAAGCCGTCTGATTTCTTCACTGCTGCTTCCTTCACAGGTTGTTAATAACTCTTCCTCCAATTCTAATGCTGTGTTCTTCTTTATACAGTCATCTTCTCAGATTATTTGCTGAGCAAAGAGATTGAATAAATGTGGTGAAAGGGTACAACCTTGACACACTCTCTTCCTGATTATAAATCATGCAGTATCCCTTTTGTCTGTTCAAACAACAGCCTCCTTGTCTACGTACAGGTTCCTCATGAGCACAATAAAGTGTTCTGGAATCCCCATTCTTCTCGATGTCTTCTATAATTTGTTGTGGTCCACACAGTTGAATGCTTTTGCATAGTCAATAAGACACAGGTAAACATCTTTCTGGTATTCTTTGCTTTCAGCCAATATCCATCTGTCATCTGCAATGATACCCCTGATTCCACATCCTCATACATGTGCATAAGGCTCTCTGCTGAGGGTTCCATGTCATTCCATGTTCCTCGAGGAACTGTATAGTTGTAGGTTTCACATTTGAGTCTTTGATCCACCTGGAGTTCGTTTTTGTGTATGATGTGAGGTATAGATCTTGTTTCAGTTTTATGCAAATGGATATCCAGTTTTGCCAGCACCATTTACTAAACAGATAATCTCTTCCCCATTTAATGAATTTTGGGCCTTTGTCAAAGATCAGCTGACCATAGGTTGATGGATCTATTTCTG
>NW_006922268.1:506414-507310 GCF_000298275.1 Orycteropus afer afer | reverse complement strand
AGTGCCTAAGGCACTTGACTGCTAACCAGAAGGCTGGTGGTTCAAACCCACCAGCCACTCCTCAGAAGGAAGATGGGGCAATCTACTACTGTAGTGATACTGTCTCGAAAACCCAAGGAGGGGTCGCTATGAGTCGGGTCCGGCTTGACAGCACATAACAACAACAACAACAAATGGCTAATTAGGAGCTCTGGTAGTGTAGTGCCTAAGCCACTTGACTGCTAACCAGAAGGCTGGAGGTTCAAACCCACGAGGCACTCCTCAGAAGGAAGGTTGGACAATCCACTTCCGTAGTGATTCTGCCTTGGAAACCAAAGGAGGGGTCACTATGAGTCGATCTGACTCGATGGCACATAACAACAACAACAACAATAATGGCTAATTATCATGAACATGTCTTCATGTGTTTGTTGGCTGCCTGAATTTCTTCTTTGGTGATATGTCTTTTCATGTCATCTGCCCATTTTTGAATTGGATTGTTTGTCTTTTTGATGTTGAAGTGTTGGAGTTTTCTATAAATTTTAGAGATAAGTCCCTTGTCAGAATATCATTGCCCAATATTTTTTTTTCCAATCTGTAGGTTCTCTTTTGACTCTTTTGGAGAAGTCTTATGAGAGGCCTTGATAGTCTTGTCAGCCTCTGCCTTTTTCAGGGGCCACATAGGGTTGTTATACAGAGAATTTCTTGGCACCAACACTCCAGCTTTTGGTGTGTCTTTAATCAAAACAGTAATCAATTTTGTCCACCAGGTATCCTATACTGTTTCAAGTTAACAACTCGAGGGGACTCTGTCCAATCTAATGGTTCCCATTTAGCATATCCCATGAATTCTCCCTTAAATGCAGACTTAATTCCTTCACTTTTACAATATCAAGTAGAGGAAGTGTTCCCCAATT
>NW_006922268.1:478336-480084 GCF_000298275.1 Orycteropus afer afer | reverse complement strand
CTGGCCTGCTTCTTTTGGCGTCCCTGAGTTTCCCCTCCTCACCTAATCCCTTCGGCTAATTGCTCTTCTCTTTGGCTCCCTGGGTTTTACCCCTTTCTCCTGCTCTTCCGGCCTGCTACTCTGTGCTACGCCCGTGCTTACCTTGCTCCCGGAGACCCGGTCCCTCTCTGGAGGGTAACAACGGAGCCGTCTGAGCACTAGTGACTGGGTTTTACCCCTTTCTCCTGCTCTTCCAGCCTGCTACTCTGTGCTACTCCTGTGCTTACCTTGCTCCCGGAGACCCGGTCCCTTATGGCCCAGTTTTCAGTTGGCCATGAGGCAGTGAATTATCATGGTACAATAACATGGAAAAATACTTCTCAGTCTCTGTCATCTCTCTCCCTTGTGTTCATTTCTTTTTTATCTACTTAAAATCACATCTACAATACTAGTCATGGGCCAGGCAATGTTCTCAGCACTTTACAAATAAATATAAGTCATGTAATTCTCATAACAGAGCAACAAGGTGATGCTGATCTTACAGCCATTCCACAGATGATGAAAAGAGGATCTGACCCCAGGCAGGCCACCCAAAGTCTGTGGCCACAGATACTATCCACTCCAGACTCACTGGCATCCACCCAAGTGACTACTTCTACTTTCTCAGGGTACATTTAGGCTGAGGTGAGCGTTAGGGAGGAAGCAGAACACTTTCAAAGGCCAAAGCAGAATTGATGCATTTGAACTGTAGTGAAGAATATTGACTGTACCAGGGACCGCTGGAAGAATGAATACACCTGTCTTGCAGGAAGTGCAATCAGAATGCTCCTTGGAAGCAATGGCTAGACTCTTGTACTTTGGTCATGTTATCATAAGGGACCATTCCCTGAAGAAGGACATCGTGCTTGGTAAAGTAGAGGGTCAGCAGAAAAAGGGGAAGACCCTCAATGAGATGGATGACACGGTGGCTGCAACAATGTGCTCACACATAGCAAGGACTATGAGGCTGACACAGGACTGGGCAGGGTTTCGTGCTGTTACATGTAGGGTCATATGAGTTGGAACCAACTCGACAGCACTCAACAACAACAACAGAGCAGATTTGGGTTAAAAACCTTGCTGTGTCCTTATTCATTGTGAATGACTATGTTGTTGTTATGTGCCGTTGAGTCAGACCTGACTCATAGCGACCCCTCCTTGGGTTTTACTATGGAAGTAGATTAGCCCCATCTTCCTTCCGAGGAGTGGCTGGTGGGTTTGAACTGCCAGCCTTCTGACTATGGCAGGCAGAATTACAGCCCATGAAGATTATGAAGGTGATGAAGTGCCCACATGGTAAATGGAGCTGTGCAGGCATTGTTGAGGCCAGTTTTCAGTTGGCCATGAGGCAGTGACGGTTCGGTGGTAGAATTCTCCCCTTCCATGGGTTCGCTTCCCAGCCACTACCCAACTGTCACTTGAGGGTTGGGCGTTGCTCTGATGCTGGACAGGTTCCAGAGGAGCTTCCAGACTAACTAGGAAGAAAGGCCTGACAATGTCTGTCCAGAAATCGGATGACGAGAACCCCACGGATCAGAGCTGTCAGATCTGCAGTTGCTCATGGGGGGCCACAGGGCCAGGCAGCGTTTCACTCCATTGTGAAGGATGTTGTTGTTGTTATTTGCTGTTGAGTTGGCCCCGACTCATAGTGACCCCTCCTTGGGTTTCCGAGGCAGTATCACTACAGAAGTAGGATTGCCCAACCTTCCTTCCAAGGAGTGGCTGGTGGG
>NW_006922268.1:476346-478236 GCF_000298275.1 Orycteropus afer afer | reverse complement strand
CTGTGTGCCCATGTGGTCACCACCAGTGTATGATTCAACTGTCCACTCTGAGATTCCAGAGAATGGTTTTATCAGTTTTCACAGAGGCTATCCAATATAGGGAGTGTGAGCCATGCCGTAAAAGTAATAACAAGCAGATCTATTATGCCTGCATGCCAATTTTCTGATTTGCCACAGAGGAGCCCCTTTGCTGGCAGAAGGATGCCCGTATCCAAGGCAACCTCTCCTGGCACACGAGGGTATAGCTGGAGAGCAAGGCAACTGGCAGCTTTGTGGGTGCTGTGTGCACATGGGGGCCACCTTGGCTGGGAAAAGAACGCTCTCCTGGTGAGAAAACCATGTTGAGCTGTCATGCTGGTTTTTGTCCTGGATGGTTTATGATGAAGGATGTTCCTTGGTTTCCATTTCTCTAGATTCCCAGCAGGCCCTGCCATGAGAACACAATATCTCATATTTGCTGAGGTGGACTCAGACAGTTGAATTGGTAACAGGATTTTAATTGGACTACAAACCCACTTTGTACCAATTACTGGAAACCAAGGAATACCCATTACTGTAAATTAGTAATGTGTCAATAGTAAGTCGTGTGGGGTGAGTTAATTTGAGCTGTGGGTAACCAATCCATTATCGATTGTCTTCTAGATTTAATTCCAAAGTGTGTAAAGGGCAGTGCTATCCGACGTGTGCTTCTCAGAGCTGGGAGTCGTCAGAGCTGCAGGCCCAGCAGTCTCACAAACTACACCAGGTCAGACTCTCCAGGTATGGAGTCCAGGGACCTGTGCTTTCAAACCTTTCAGTGAGTCTTCTGCACACAAAAGTGTAGCGCCGTGGTATAAAGGTTCAGGATCCCAGGGCCAGCTGCTGAGTTTGCACTCTACTCTGGCTCTACCCCTCCTTGCTAGTTGCCCTTGGGGAAATTACTCAACCTCTCTCAGGTTGCCTGTCTGCAAAGTGTGATTAATAATTCTTACCTCACAGGGCTATCATGAAGATAACAGAGTCAAAAAGTAAATGTTTCTTTTGAACAAGAAACATCTGTGACCACCTTCAGGGGAAGAGTCTCACTCCATAGTTTGTAGGTGTTGGGATCACCAAGAAAGACAAGACTTACACACGGGCACTGGGGGGAACAACACTTTGCTCACATAGAGAAGATACAGTGAGGTCCCCTCCAATCAAGGGTAGCCCTCATGGCCGGCAGGTCCTTCTCCTGCAGCCCAAGATGGGTGCTTGAGGATCATCATTCTACATCACCCACCTTACTGCAGTATGACCTCAGGTTACTGGATCACATCATCAGAGACCTTGCTTCCAAATAAGATCACCTTCACAGACATTAAGGACTAGGACTTGAACATATCTTTTTTGAGGAGACACAAGAGATTCTCGTCTCTTCTAGCTCTGGTGGTTCTGACAGTCCTTGATGTTCCTTGGTTTGCAGCCACATCACTCCAGTCTCTACTGCTGCCACCACATGGCTGTGTCCCCTCTATTTCCCTGTCTCTGTGTCTCTTCTCTTTATATAAGGCCACCTGGCATCTAGGATTAGGACCCACCCTATTCCAGTTTAACCTCAGGTTAACTATTAACATCTTCAAAGATGTTGAGAGGCCTGGGAACTTAAGAGCTTGCAAGTGGCCATCTAGATACAACTATGGGTCTCTCCACATCCAGAGCAAAGAAGAATGAGGAAAACCAAAGACGAATGGAAACAATTAGTCAAAGGGACTGGTACATCATGCAATCCTCAGCCTATACGACCATGAGACCAGAAGAACTAGATGGTGCCCAGTTACCACTGTCAACCACTTGGAGGGGGATCTATGTAAGAGATCCTAGACAGAGTCAGAAAACAATGTGGAACAAAACTCAAAACTATATATATATATA
>NW_006922268.1:472839-476246 GCF_000298275.1 Orycteropus afer afer | reverse complement strand
CCCAACCTTCCTTCCAAGGAGTGGCTGGTGGGTTTGAACCACCAGCCTTCTGGTTAGCAGTCAAGTGCCTTAGGCACTATGTTACCAGAGCTCCTTTGTGAAGGATGGGACCCCATAATTCTGAGCCAACTCTATGACAACAACAACCACAACAACCAGGAGGGGTTACTCCCAAATGAGATGGGGAAACTCTCTGGGATCATCTGCATGGGCCCAGGTAATCACATGAGCCCTTCAAAGCAGAGGCAGACAGGAAGTCAGAGAGTCACAGCGTGGGGAGTTGTCCATGTGTCTGCTGTGGCTGCCTTGAAGGTGGAGGAGGCCAGTTGTCAAGGCAAGGGGACCTTGGTCTTACATTCACAGGGAGCTGAATTCTGCCAACAAGGATAAGGAGCGATTCTCCCACAGAACCTCCTGAAAGGAACGCAGCTGGCCAACACCTTGATTCAGTCCTGGAGACCCCAGCCACACTGTGCCAACTTCTGACCCACACAACTGTGTGATGGTAGATGGGGTCATTTTAAGGAAAGACGTGTGTGGTATTTTAGTCTGTAGCAATAGCATGGAACTGCGATGCCCTTATGCAAGTTCCTGAGCCCTGTACAGCTCACCTCCTCTCCAGGAAAGAGGGACTCAGGCCGTGTGCACCATGAAGCCACAGTGTGACAGCTGTGCGTGTACCTGGGCCGTAGGAAGTGTTCAGTACTTGCAGTCTTTATTGCAGGTAGAACAGCGACTCTTGAGAGCAGAGAGACAGAGAGCAGGGACCCTCAGATGAGGGCAGTGCACTTTGTCTGCACTTGGAGGATTTGACAGATGACACAGACTAACCTTACACCAGTTAAGAACTGGGAGATGAAAACACCCTGTTCACCCAATTGTATTCACCATTGCATACAAGTGAGAATTTGCAGCTGAATGGCCAGAAGACTAGACTAGACTGTGACTGTTCCAGAGGCAGGTGGCGAACGGAAGAGGGGTGTAGGGAAACGGTGTCAGACGTAGTCTGTGGTTTACAGCCCATGGGCCCAAGTAGCTCTCAGACAGGACCCTGTGTGTGAAACTGACAGCTATGACCAGCCTGGGCCAGGTACACACTTCACCTCATGGTGAACAGGCCACAAGGGCAGATTGGTGGTGATGCCAATGTCCAGGATGGAACAGCCTCTGAGTTCCCACCAAGTCAGGAAGGCCGTACTGTGCAGACATGCCACTGAGGTTTTAGACTGCGTTGTTCACAGCTCTGCAAGGCTGCTGGGGACACAGATGTGGAGCAGGGCTGGGGAGGAGGCCGCCATGCAGGTGGGGAGCAGGGTGGGGACTGTGTGAGTGTCCTGCAGCTGCCGGAGCAAGTTGTCATCAACTGGGCTGTTGTGGAGGGCAGAGGTCCAAACTCAAGGGGCCGCAGGCTGGTTCCTTGTGAAGGTTCAAGGAGGGAATCTTCTCTTCCACCTTCTGGTGACCCCAGGCATCCCTTGGCTTGTAGGCACATCTGTCCAGTCTGCCTCTGTCTTCTTCTCGCCTTTCCCGCTTCTTGTTTCTTTCCTCTAAGGACTCCTCTCATTGGCGATCCAGCATGACCACATGCCAAGATCCCTCACTTCACCACATCTGCAAAGACCCTTTTCCCACGTAAGGCCCCAATCACAGGTTCCTGGGGTTAGGACTTCCACGTACCCTTTTGGGTCCAACTCAACCCACTGCGAGGATGTTACCCAAAGCCTGTTTTGAAGGTATAAAAGAACAATGCAAGCTCAGAGTGGGCCATCTTGGAGGACGGCATTTTAAGTCAAAAAACCAAACCAAACACACTTCCTTCCTTTGGGGCTCAGGTAAATATCAGTATAATCTTCCACATGAACAGTGGGGCTTGTTCTCAGCAGGAAAAATAAAAGGTTAAATCTCGGAAAAGCTGACCTCCTTTAAGAAAAATGAACTCACTGTCATGGAGTTGATTCCAACTCACAGCAACAGCCCCCATTGGGTTTCCGAGGAGGTAAATCGTTACGGAAGTTGAGCACCCCATCTTCTTCTGCGGAGCAGCTGGTGGGTTTGAACCACCAACCTTCTGATTGGCAGTCAGATGCCTTAGGCCCCCGCCGCTAGAGCTCCTTTGAACTATTATATGGGCAGGTGGGAGTCCCAAGCCCCTCCTCCGCCCCCATTACAGACTTGCTAAGGTTCTAAAGTGAGAAACAAGAATCAAACCGTTAACTTACAGAAGCTCATTTTCCGACTTTAATTTCAATGTTTGGAAAACATTGCTGAACCTGTTACTTGGGCCCAACAATTCCAATTGGTGGGTGTGGTACTTCAGTTTATTTGTTTTGCTCTCTTTTTTTTTTAACCTCTGTAGTTTGTAAAACCCTGTGTATTTATTAAGTTTGCATAAGATTGAGCTGATTTCCAATGATTGGCTTGTCTTATTAATTGGTTATGAAATAGCACACAGGTGGTTAGAGGCCATGGAGTCCACGCCCACTCCCGGTGACCACGTGCCCGCAGAGCAGAACTGCCCCCAGCACCACGAGCTTCCAGAGCAGGTTGCCAGACCTTGCTTTCAAGGCACCTCTGGGAGGCTTCAAACCACCAGCCTTTCCATGGTTGAGGGCTCAGCCGTAGGCACCACCCAGAGGCTACGACACATGTGGTAATGCTGAAGTATGTAGAAGAGTGTGCAAACATAAAGCGTGTGTTCATTGGTTAAAGCAAGTCATGTGACCACATTTAATTTTCAGTGGGAGGGAGTAGCTGGGGCTCAGAAGCAGAGAGCCCTCACTCCCGAGCAGTCCCTGCCGCTGCAACTTGGAATCCCGTGCTCTTGGCGCTAAGAAATAGTGCAGTAGCTTTGGGACGGCCATGGATCCTCTGATTAAGGCTGTAGATAAAGTTCCTCCATGTCTAATCACAAGTAATGGCATATTGACAAGTAAACTTTATTTACATCCTTGTTTCTGAAACAAACAACAAAGACGCTGTCTCCTGATCACAATGTCTTTTGGAAATGACCAAAGCACCACCAGTCTTCTTACTTTTTAACTGGAAGGTAATTTGCAGAACACTGGTAGTGTTCTGGGTAGATCCAGTTATTCAGATCATCTGTGTGGCATAGTGGTTAAACAGTCATCTGCTAACCAAAAGGTCAGTGGTTCGAATCCAGCAGCTGCTACACCAGAGAAAGATGTGGCAACCTGCTTCTATAAAGATGACTGCTTTGGAAACCCTATGAGGGAGTTCTATTCTATCCTATAAAGTTGCTATGAGTCAGAATCAACTCACTAGCAACAGGTTTGGTGTCAAACTAATAGACTGAGGGGGCAGTTTAAACATAGGCACTGAAACAAGGCGGGCTTGTGCTTACTCACTGATCTGCACTGAACACGTTCCCTTGTTACCCTACCGAGAGG
>NW_006922268.1:464905-466354 GCF_000298275.1 Orycteropus afer afer | reverse complement strand
TTTTTTTTTTGCCAATGCCTTCAGTGCAGCTTTGACTTCTTCCTTCAGTACCATTGGTTCTTGATCATATGCTATCTCCTGAAATGGATGAAGATTGACCAATTCTTTTCAGTACAATGACTCTGTGTATTTCTTCCATTTTCTTCTGATGCTTCCTGCATCATTCAATAGGTTACCCACAGAATCCTTCAATATTGCATTTGAGGCTTGAAGTTTCCCTTCAGTTTTTTCAGCTTGTGGAATTCCAAGTGTGTTCTTCCCTTTTTGTGTTCTAACTCCAGTTCTTTGCACATCTCATCTTAATACTTTACTTTGTCTTCTTGAGTTCACTTTGAAACTTTATTTCATCATTTCTTCTATTAGGTTTAGCATAAGAGCAAGTTTCAGAGTCTCTTCTAACATCCGTTTTGATCTTTTTCTTTCCTATCTCTTCAATAATCTTTTGCTCTCTTCATGTATGGTGTTCTTGATATCATCCCACAACTCATCTAGTCTTCAGTCATTGGTGTCCAATGCATTAAATCTATTCTTCAGATGGTCTCTAAACTCAGGTGGGATAGTGGTTAAGGTTATGTGTCAACTTGGCTGGGCCTGGTATTGAGTGGCTGGACAGCTACATTCAGTTATTTCCCATGACAAGACTGGCAACCAACTCCATGGTGGAATCTGCCGTGAACAGCTGAGTAGCTGCCTTGGGATGTGGCCTGTTTCCAGTATGTAAGAAGCTTTGAGAAACGTCTTGAGGGTTTTGGCATGCTTGGATCCCACATGTACCCAAGTAATCATTCAGCAGCCTGCTATGTTGTTTGCCAATCTTAGAACTTTTTCTGGACTTGAACTAATGGCCTGCCATGTTGTTTGGTAAACTTGGGACTGTACCATTTTATTTGTTGACCTTGGGCTTGTTAGCCTCAGAAGCCAGCAGCTGCATAGGTGAAGAGACACCTCAGACTCCAGAAGGCCAGTAGCAAGGGGCAGAGCTGAAGCCCAAGCTTAAGGGGCTTTCATCCAGCCCTAGGGCTTAGCATTTTGGACTCAGATTTCTAACCTCCAAAACTGTAAGAGAATAAACTCTGTTTGTTGAAATTAGCCATTTGTGGTATTTTCTATTGCAGTGTCACAAGAGGTAATGAAAACAGGTCGGATACAAGCAAGGTCATATTTTGGGTCTTGTGGACTGTTTTAATTGTCTTTAGCTTCAACTTGGACTTGTATATGAGCAGTTGATGGTCTGTTCCACAGTCAGCTCTGGCTTTGTTTTGACTGATGATATTGGGCTTCTCCATCACCTCTTTCCACAGATGTAGTTGGTCTGATTCCTGTGTACTCCATCTGGCAAGGTCTGCATGTATAGTCACCATTTATGTTGTTGGAAAAAGTGTATTTGCCATTAATAAGGCAAAATCTCCCAAGTCATTTCTATCACCAAGTCCATATTTTTCAACTATC
>NW_006922268.1:463995-464777 GCF_000298275.1 Orycteropus afer afer | reverse complement strand
TCAAGCCTCACAGCAACATACAAGCCCCACAGGATGACAAACTGACAGACAAGTTTGTCTCCCTTAGCTGTTGGAAACCTCTGTGCCCTCCCCTATCTAATTCCTACCTGGAACCTGCCACTTATGGTACCTGGCCACTCCCTCCCTTTCCTGGATCTAGGGGGCTTGGACTCTAGCCTTGCCTCCCTCCCCTTTACATGGATATCTTGCCTCTCTGGAGATCCCCGGTCTCTCATGTGCTGTGCTACTTACTAAATCCCAAAGCCAACCAGTTGCTGTGAAATCAACTCCAACTCATGGCGACCTCACGTGTACAGAGTAGAACTGTGTTCTGTGGGGTTTCCACTGCTGTGACCTCTTGACATCTTGGAAGCTGACCACCTGGCCATTCTTCTGAGGTGTCCCTGAATGGATTCAAACTGCCTACCTTTCAATTAGTAGTTGAGCATTTAACCATTTATGTCACCCAGGGACCCCTGTGATACGTGTGAGGACTGTTTATTCATGGTCCAGTTCTCTTCCTTTTGGGCTTGTGGTAGGCATTCACCAAAGGGAGCAGTGGTCATGTAACTCACTGGGACAATGCAGTGGTTGGAGACATACATGCTTCTCCACAGGGAAGCATTTTCTTGTCTATGAGACATGCCTCTTCCTGAAGCCTCTTCCTGTCTCTGGGGTGGACCATCTGCCATCTGGTAGGGCTGAGTAAGGAGGAAGATGACCAAGCCCTTGGCTGGCCGTGGCACCCAGCAGCATGACTAGAAATGGATGTGGGAGGTGTG
>NW_006922268.1:449264-463895 GCF_000298275.1 Orycteropus afer afer | reverse complement strand
AGAGAATGGCCAGACTTCGTCTCACCTACTCTGGTCATGTTGTCAGAAGGGACCATTCCCTGGAGAAGGACGTCATGCTTGGTAAAGTGGAGGGTCGACGAAAGAGGGGAAGGCCCTCAACGAGATGGACTGACACAGTGGCTGCAACGATGGCCTCAGGTACACCAAGGATTGTGAGGCTGGCCCAGGCCCAGGCAGTGTTTTGTTCTGCTGTGAACAAGGTTGCTATGAGTTGGAGCTGAAGTGACGGCACCTGACAACAACAAATACATGTTAGGCATCAACGTTATGGAATGTACTATTGAGGGACTCTGAGAAGAAAACAGGATGCTAGAACATGGTGTGAGGAGAACTCTAGTAGGAAACATACTGCCCGACAGAGCTTTGCAAGCTTTCGCCAACCACAGCCGAGACTCAGGGGAAGCTGACTGAGAAGGTGCATCTGAGATTTCGAGGGTTCACAGTGTTACCAGCCATAGGGCTGGGACACAGAAGAACAGAAAGCAGTTCTCTCTGCGTCATTCCGATTCCCGCAGACCCCTGTGGGTCAGAGTAGAACTGGGCTCCCTGGGTTTGCAAGGGCCAATTTTTCGGAAGGTCATCACCAGGTCTGTCTTCTGAGCTGCCTCTGTGTGGACTCAAACCTCCCCCCTTTTGATTAACACTAAGCACATTACCCATTTGCTTGGTTAACCACCCAGAGATGCCATTGCTGCATGTAGGCGTGGCTTACGCCTCTAGATACCAAGTCATATCTGGTGTGTGAATGGATTTCCGCGTGGTTACCCAACCATCGCCTGGTGGACAGTTGGGTTCTCTGTGGGTTTGGCTATTCTGAAGAGAGCTGCTGTGAGCATTCTCACACAAGTCTTTGCGTGGACATATATGGTTTTGCTTCTGAGGGGTAAACCACTATGTTTGACTTTATAATCAGTGGGCAAACTATTTTCCGGGGTGGCTGCATCTTGTTAATTCCCACCAGCAATGAAGGAAACTTCCAATTATTCCTTCTCTTCACTAAAACCTGTTTTATAAATTCTGAGATCATGGGAATTGAACTTTGTCTTTCCCTGGGGAGTTAGCCTCTTGCCCAAATACTGTCCATCGAATGATCCGTAGCTTCTCCAGCGATTTCGATACTGAAATGATTTCCTGTTGTCAGTCGTTGTCTGGTCACTCTGCTTGCTCTTCTGTTGGGGGCTAGTATCCCTCCATTTTAATTTTCATTGCCTCACAGTATTTGATTTAATATTTGATGGTGAGTCTTTCCTTTTTATTCTTTCACCTCTCACCCCCAATACAATTTCTGACTCTTTTCCTATACTTGGTTTTACATGAAGTTCAGGATGATTTTCCTAGGAAGTTGAATTTTATAAATGGAGGAATGATGAAAGGGTAAAGAAAAAACCTCAGCAATTGTTGTAGCCTCCTGTAAACATTTTCTTGAGAGAAAACAGCTCCAGATCTTAGTTTTCCTTAAATCATTAGAGGTTGTCCCACATACAGCAACAGCAGGAAGTGCCATAGACGTGCTTAACTCCGTACCTAGCTGGAGTTCACAAGTCTTTTTAATTAGAGCTTCAGGCATCGTGGAAATTCCTATGGAGAGTAAATCAAAAAGTTGTCAACTCCTGGGATCTACTTTGGGAGGAAAAAGTGCATTTTTTGTTAATTTGCTCTAGACATGGCTCTAGTGGCCTCCAGCATTGCCTCCCAAAACACCCAGCTCAGTTGTCAGACTCAGCCTCCCCCTCCCCCAGAGTCTGCACCATCCCCCACTGATGATGCAGCAGGTCTGTTACCAGGAGATCCTTTTGTGACCTCACTTCAAGCACAGAAGTCACCATGTGATCTGAAGCTTTTCTTTATGAGAGAGAAGGATTGTGGTTCACGTGCAAGGAAGGCAGTGGGCTTGATGCGTGGGAATGGCTCTTCACTTAGGACTAAGCGGTAAGACAAACTTAACATAGTAATTGATGGAATAACATCTGGTTTTTTGCTGGAGGCTACATTAAGATCCTAGGAAATCCAGATGCAGGGAAAGTGTTAGGGTCGTTGTACTAGTCAGGATATGTTAACTGTGAAACAAAGAATCCCAAAATTCGAGGGACTGAGGGCAATGAAAGTTTATTTCTCACTCCTACTGTGGTGCATGTGGGCTTGGCCAGGGTGTGGGTTGCGGGTAGGGCTGTTGACTTTGTTCCAAACAGTCATTCAGGGAACCACACTTTGTCCATCTGACACTCCAGCTTCCTCTGCCCCTTGGAGTCTTCTCCGTTCAGCCAGCAGAGGACGGTGAGGAGCGTCCTTGGGTCGTATCCATGAGCCAGGCCTGGGGTTGGCACACAGCACTCCTGGCTATATTCCATGGGCCAGGACATCATAGCTGGTCATATTTCACTGGCCTGTATTCCACTGGTCAAATTCCATGGCCCAGGGTATCACTCTGGGCCTTATACTAATGGCCAAACCTCTGCCACAGGGACAGAGAAATGCTCATTGCAAGGGAGGCTGGGGCATGTAGCCAAGTGTGGACCCAGGAAGAAGAGGGGTCTTGAGTCTTCAGGAGAACCACAGATCTCTGCCAGGGACATCATACACTTGAGTCCCACCATGATGACATACTTGAGGATCGACTTGCTGGGAATAAGATCAGCAACATTCTTAGCAGTCAGAGTCCTGTAGGAAAGATATTTGTTATGGGGATCCAAAAGAGATTATGTCTACATGATGGCTCCTACCTCCTAGCATGATAACATATACTTGTGCAATTACACATATGCTTATTTCAATTAACCCATATCTTGATCTGGAAGTAGGTTTCTTCAGCAACCAACCTCTACATGCCCTCCTCACATTCAAGACCAAGAGTGTGGTGACAGTCATTACTGAGATCAGATCAAGTTCAAGGAGATGGTATAAAATGGTGATTAGTGCCAAACACGCAGATGCGTATATTGAATCCCAGCAGTGAGGGCTCTACGTCCAAGTTCTAGATTACTTCCTGCCCTCATTGTGCTGGCCCTGCAGGTAGTGGCAGTGGATGAAGACCGGGGCTCCCAAGACCCAGGTGAAGCTTTGGTAAGTCTTCACTTGGCTTCTGGCTTCCAGAACAGTCTTCCTTCTCAAGCCCTCAGAAAGTGCTGTCTGCCAAAAATGTTCTCACATGAAATGAGCTTCAAATTTACCTCTGTTGATTGTTCCCTTAGAATCATAAAAATTTGGGTTTAGGTTGTCATCTTAAAAACAAACATGAAATGGGCTGCAGTTTTCTCCATTAAATATGGCTACTTTAACTCTTAGCATGAAAAATCTTTGGGAATAAGTTAAGAATCATCACTTCTCAAATGATCTTGTTATATCAGGATTTAGCATATCGTTCCCTTAAGTAGCACTCCTTCATTCACGTGTCAGCTTGTACTGCAGTGGCTTGCATGCTGCTGTGATGCTGGAAACTATGTCACTGTGGTTTCCAGTCCCAGCGGTCACCCATGGTGGGTGGGTTTCATCAGAGCTTCCAGACTGAGACGACTCAGAAGCAAGGCCTGGTTAGGAACTTCCAAAAAGTAGCCCATGAAAACCCTATGGTTCACAACAGCTTATTGTCCAGTAGAGTTCTGGAAAGGAAGCCCCTAGGTTGGAAGGCACATAAAATACACGGTGTATGCAACAATGGACTCAAGAATTCCAGTGATCGTGAGGTTGGTGCAGGCCTGGGCAACATTTTGTTCTGTTGTACAGAGGCATCGACATGAGTGGGAGCCAACCCCTGGTAACTAACAAGTACACTCATATTTTTTACTTTCTTTTATCATATTGTGATTTGCGTGAAAGTTTACAGAGCAAATTGGTTTTCCATTCAACAGTTCATACACGTTTTGTTTCGTGACATTAATTCCAGTCCCACAATGTAGAACCTCTCTTCCTGCTTCCTTCCTGTGGTTACTTTCCCCTGTGCCCTTCTTTCCTATGCATTCCTGCCCTCTGAGCTATCTCCCTGTGCAAATACTGCCCTTCTGATCTTCCATGATTGACTGTTCTAAGGAGTGCTTCTTCCTGATGTAGTTGCTCAGCTCATAGTCCCATCTATTGTTTGGCTGAAAGTTAGGTACAGGAGAGAGTCCAGTTCCAGGCCCAAAGGATGACTTGGGGCCGTAGTCTCAGAGGTTTCACCAGTCTCATCTGGCAAATAATTCTGGTCTTTTTATGTTTTTAAAATTTTCTTCCACATTTTTTCTCCCACTTTATCGAGGATCTTCTATTTTGATTCCTTTCCAAGTGATTGACAGTGGTAGTGGGGCACCATCTAGTTCTTTTGGTCTCAGGGTCATGTAGGCTGAGATTCTCATGGTCTTTGATTTTCTTCATTCTTCTTTGCTCTGGAAGAAGAGACCAATTTTTGTATCTTGGATGGCCACTTGCAAGTTTTTAAGACCCCAGTTGCTACTCACCAAAGTAGGAAGTAGAATAATATTTTTGTGTAGTATGTTATGCCCATTGAACTTCATGTTCCCCATGACCATGGTCCCAAGCCCATGAGCCCAGTGACTCACTCTCTCGAAGTATTTGGCTATGGCTAAGGAGTTATCATAGTGGCTAAGACACTTGCCTGCTAACCAGACAGCTGGCAGTTCAAACCCACCAGCCACTCCTAGGAAGGAAGGTTGGGCAATCCTACTTCCGTAGTGATACTGCCTCGGAAACCCAAGGAGGGGTCGCTATGAGTCAGGTTTGACTCGACGGCACATAACAACAACAACAACAAGGAGTTATCATAACTTTTCCCCTTGTTAACTCTGTAATATATGTAGTAGTTAAGGTTGTATGTCCACTTGGCTGGGCCGTGATTTTGAGTGGTTGGGCAGCTGGATATAGTTATTCCCCATGATGATATTGGATGTGGTGTAATCACCTCCATGGAGGAATCTGCTGTGAAGAGTTAATCAGTTGAAGGGGTGTGGCCTGCTTCAGTGTATATGGAAATGATCCTGCATTTGGTTCACAAGCCTTCATATCCCGTTCCTGGACTTGAACCAGTGGCCTGCCATGTTGCCTGCCAATCTTGGGATTGTTGCCTGCATAGCCTGTGATCCCACTGTCTGCCATATTACCTGCCAATCTTGGATTCATTAACCTTAGCAGCCCTCAACTGCATGAGTCAGGAGAAGCCTCCAGCTCCAGAGGGCCTGGAACAGGAGGCAGAGCTGAAGCACAAGGTCGAGGTACCTCAACCCAGCCCCTGGAGCTGGCTCTCTGAACTCAGACTTCTAGCCTTGTCTCCCCCTAGAGCTGGTGTTCTGAATTCAGACTTCTAGCCTCATAAACTGTAAAAGAATAAAATCCTATTTGTTAAATGTTACATGTGATATTTCTGTTACAGCAGCACTAAACAACTGAGATAGAGTTTTGCACCAGGAGAGTGGAGTGTGTTCCAACAGATATTTAAAATGTGGAAGCAGGAAGTAAGTGTGCCTTTGAATCCAAAATCTCTGCACTGAGACTGGCGGTGAGATGGCGACAGTAGAACCAAGAGACTGGCATGAGACAGAGCGATGGGCTTGCTAGCTTACAGAGCCAGAAAGCTGAGCAAGTGCCTTTGGGCAGCAGCTTCCTGGCAGAGTGGGTTGCCTTCAGGCACTAACTGGTAGAACTGAAGATCTTTGTAATACTTGCTAGAACAGAACAGAGGTCAGGTTGGCCTCTTCAAGAGACCAAAGAAACAAGAAGCAGAAGCTAAAGAGACAAGACGAGAAGCAGAGCTGCCTCAGTCTCAAAGGGTAGGACCATGGTCTCTAGAGTTGAAAAGGGTGTAACCACCACAGCCTCCTAGGTTTCAAAGAATCAGATCTTCACCAACTTGGTTCTGGAGTGTGGTGCTGCCATGCATGAGAGCCAGTGGGATAGGGTCATATCTACCACCCAAAAGTGAGGAGGCATGGCTGTCATGCCCAAGGGGCAGAAGATTGGGGCCTGCCAGGCCAAGGGGGTGAGGTTGCCATTCAGATGGACTAGGAGTCAGGTCACCCAATGAAGAAGATGTGTACAGGTGCCAAGTTGACAAGAAGTGGATTGTGGTATTTGAGGTTGTGTGTCAACTTGACTGGGCTGTGATTTTGAGTGGCTGAACAACTGGGTGCAGTTATTGCCCATGATGAGACTATATGTGGTGTAACCACTTCCATGACGGAATCTTCTGTGGCAGTTAATCAGGTGTGGCCTGCTTCCAGTATATATGGAAAGGATCTTGCATTTGGTTCACGAGCCTTCATATCCCGTTCCTGGACTTGAACCAGTGCCTGACATGTTGCCTGCCTATCTTGAGATTGTTGCCCACACGGCCTGTGAGCCAATACTCTGCCATTTTACCTGCTGGTTTTGGATTTGTTGGCCTCAGCAGCCATCAGCTGCGTGAATCAGGAGAAGACTCCAGCTTGCTCCAGTAGACCTGGAACAAGACCTGAAGCTCAAGGTTGAGGGACCTCACCCAGCCCCTAGAGTCTGCACTCTGTACTCGGACTTCTAGCCTAGTCTCCCCCTGGAGTGGGCACTCCTAACCTGTAAAAGAATAAATTTCTGTTTGTTAATGCCATCCCCTTGTGGCATTTCTGTTATAGCAGAAACTATAGCAGAAACTCTCTGTAACTGGAGAACTGAGACAGTATATATGGACACTCTTCTAGCACGTTGCAGTGAATTGCTTGATGCGGCCCTTCTAGCCATTGTCCTCCATTCTGTGATGTTTTGTAAATCCCATTGTCCATGCCTGTTTGGGGTGGTTTGGTAGTTAAGGTCAGGTACAACTTGGCTGGGTAGCTGGTAGTAGTCATTCCCTATAATAACTGACAATCAACTCTGTGATGGGATTTAGGTTAATTCTGTTGGGGCAACACAGGTGGGATGTATCTTGAGTCCTGCCTTGCTGGAGGGTATAATTCAAATCACCACCCTTAGCTTCCCTGAGGGTATACCTACGAATCTCCTAGGAAGATTCCCTCTCCTCTTGCTTCGGCTTTGTGTCTTGGCTCATCCTCATCTCACCCCTGGATTTGGGACAGCAGCTGTCATCTGATCTGCCGATCGAGGTTTATCAAACCCCAAGAGTTGGGAGGATCCACCAGACCTACTCACGGACCCGGGACTTGGCAGCCTGCCAGCCTCCACCACTACTACGTGAGATGAAACTTTGGGTGTCTGTGAGTTCTGTGAGGAGTTACAGTGAAATACAGAACCCTAAGACAGGGGAGATTATTGGGAGGAGGAGGAGGAGTTAATGTCTGAAATGATGGGAGTGGCACGGTAGTTTGGACATTTGGGACATCTTTAACCTCCACCTCATGGGGACCAGCCTTGTGCTGATCTTTCTGAAAGAAATTGTTCACAAGTACAAATACATATGCAGAAATATCATCTGCCAAACTTATATATGATCATGGGTGTATTCTCTTTTGCCTAGCCATACTCAATCATTTTGCCTGTCTACCTGTGTATCCACATGTAGATTAATGTTTGTTATTGCTGATTATGTAGCATTGTGTATGTAAAAGCATTTATCTTTGTTGTCTGTTCCTTCTATGGACCTCTCTGTGTCTTCCTTTTCCTTAGTGTTATTGTGCTGCTCACTTGCTTTTGGTATACTGCCTTCCCCTTCCCTGAAATCAATACATTTCTCTTACCTAGCTAGCAATTTTCCCTCCCCTCCCCTTCCATCTCTGGTAACCAACAAAGAAAGTTTCCTTCCTTGTGTAAACCTTTCCTTGACTTTTTGTAATAGTGGACTCATGCCCTATTTGTCCCTCTATGATTGACTTAGTTCACTCAGCATAATGGCCTCCAAGTTTATCCATGTTATGAGGTTTCTCATGGTTATTTTATTATTCTTTGGTATCACACAGTATTCTATTGTGTGTAGGTACCATAGCTTGGTTATCCATTCGTCTATGGATGGGTACTGAGGTTGTCTCTATCTCTTTGCTATTGTGAATAGTGCTGTGATGAACGTGGCATGTATATACCTATTCATACCACAACACTCAAATTTTTAATCCACTCATTTCACATTTTTTCTGCAGGAAATTCTTATTGACTATTACTGGTTTGTTCCCTCCCAAATCCAATTCCTTATCTTTCCCCCTACAACTTATTTGAATAATTATTACCCATATGTTTTAAAGCATAAATCTCTGCACAGGTAGATGATAATATAAAAATGCAAGGGTTAGCTCAGTGATGCAAGCCAGTTACATGTCCCTTCCCCAGGATGCCAAATTGATCATCTTGAGAGCCTCCATTGATAGGTTCTAATGACAGAGTGGGCTTCTTTCCCAGCTGGGATTTCTCCACACCACAGCAGTCTTCTGTTTTTCATAGCCCAAGGTCATCTGAAGTTCAGAGAAGACTTCTGGGTATTCCCTAAGTGTTCAGAACAATAACCACTATATAATTATTACCCAACCAACCTGAAGACTGTATTCTCTAGTATACTTTTCACAATGTCACTGAGGAGGAAATGTGTTCTTATTTTATACATTTGGTTACATATTCAACCAACAAAATGTGTGAGCACCTTCTATATACTTATTAAGCATCACCTAGGACCTAGGGATATAGCACTAGTTTAAAACAACAACAAACAAACAAACAAACAAAATGGTTGTCAAGTTGACTCCCACTCCTGGAAACCCTGCACACACCAGAGTAGAACTGTGCTTCATAGAGTTTTCAATGTTTGATGCTTTGGAAGTAGGTTGCCAGGATCCTTCTGGGTGGACTTGAACCTCTAAACTTTCAGTTAGCAGTCAAGTGAGTTAGCCATTTGTACCACCTAGGTATGAAGAATGGAGCAGTGAACAAAAATAGTCTCTGTTCTAATGGAATGTTACATTCTAGAGAGAGGGGCAGGTAAAAACAAGATGGCAGGTACTGACAAGTGAGTGTCATGTTCTACAGAGAGGGACAGATAAAAAAATGTGGTCGATCAGGCAAGTGAGTGCTACCTTCTAGAGAGAGGGGCAGGTGAAAACAAGATGGCAAGTAGTGACAAGTGCTAAAAAAAAGAGACAGAAGCAGAGAAGAGGATAGAGGGTGAGGGGAACGTAGTGGGGCAATCAGATAAGCCTTGCTACTGAGGGCACATATAAGCAGAGGTCTGAATTAGGACAGGCTGTGGACTATGTGATTAGTGGGAGAGTATCCCAAGCCTGGTAAACTTCAGGCTGCACGGGTGGTGATGGGTGGTGTGGTGGACACCCCAGCATCCACCTGGTCGCAAAGCAGTGCTCCCAAAGGAGCCCAACAGGCACCAGGGCTGCAATGCATGGAAGAGCTCTGGAAGAGAACAGCGGCCCAGGCAAAGGGCTCAGAGTGCCGTGGGGCCCATCCATCCCACAAGGCCACGCTGTGCTCGGGGGCGGCACTGACAGCCAGCGGTCAGGG
Organism: Orycteropus afer afer; assembly: GCF_000298275.1. Taxonomy (NCBI): domain Eukaryota; kingdom Metazoa; phylum Chordata; class Mammalia; order Tubulidentata; family Orycteropodidae; genus Orycteropus; species Orycteropus afer. The sequence continues at coordinate 454,463 of NW_006922268.1, read as the reverse complement.
GCAGCCAAGCCCAGGAAGTGCCTCACACACAGGCAACCTGGAAGAAGCTGTCTTTGGTAAAGGCAGCCATAGATGTATTCAGTACGTGTGTAATGGGATCATCAAGCTTAAGCAAAGTGAGAGGAGATTTTTCTGCATCTTCTTACTTCTTGTTGTTTTTGTCATTATGTGCCGCTGAGTCAGACCCAACTCATAGTGAGCCCTCCTTGGGTTTCCGAGGCAGTATCACTATGGAAGTAGATTGCCCAACCTTCTTTCCAAGGAGTGGCTGGTGGGTTTGAACCGCCAGCCTTCTGGTTAGCAGCCAGGTGCCTTAGGCACTACTTAGAAAACACAAATTCCCCTACTGCTGTGCTCCTCAGCTACACAGCTTGGGCAAGGACTGGCAGTCTCTGAAACTCTCACTCAGACATCACTACGTGTCTTTCACTCCTCCATTACTAACTTTATTTGCATAAAAATTTCCAGACTGGATTACAGACTGTGTAATGATCTCCATTTGGGCCGTAAACTGCTTATAATTAAGTTTACTCTTCAATTGCATATTTAAGGCAAGACCATTATATCTGGTTTAAGACAAACAGTCACATTTGTTAAAGTATTCTCATTTTTAGATCAGAAATAAATGCCTGATTATTATTAAAAAATGCAATCTGTGAAATCCTTTTCCTCAAAATTAGGGATATTAGCTGGTCTGTGGGTTGTGAGTCTAACTTCAATGTAAGCTGTTTCTTTGCTCTAAGACATTGGCAAGACACATGCATTTGCAAGCTGTGCTCTCAGACAACCAATGCAAAAGGATGTAAATGCAGCTCCACTTTCAACACCCCTTTGCATGGTGCAAGATGATCACCGGGACCTGCATGCACAACTTTGTGCTTCATTAAAAGTCCACATTGGAGAGAGAGCTCAACCCAGATGGGTGACAGCTGACTTTTGATTGAATTATAGGAGATTGGAAAAATGGAAGCTGATATGGTTACATTTCAGAGAGGTGGGAAAAAGCCCTCCCCCAGGAGTATATTTGGAAGATGAGACATAGCTCAAGTCTCTACACCACACGGAGGGTGTAAAGTTATAGTCAGCCAATGTACAGAGGCCGAGTCTATTCGTGGTGTCAGGACTGGGAGGGAGGGGAAAGGGAAGTCATTGCTTGTGGGGCAGTGAGCCTCTGTTAAGGGTGAGGGAAAAATCCGATGATGGCTGCACAGTATGGTGAACCTGTTCAAGTCACTGTATGGTGCCCATGACAAAATGTTCAAATGGCAAATATTGCTGTTTATATATGTATACATATTTTCTTACCAACATAAAAAATATATATAGTCAGAAAATATACACACAGATCTTTTGCAAATCCTCCCAACTCCTGTTAATTATTACACATTTCAACATATTGGTCACATTGTGGGGAAATGTGGCAGATAAATTATCTCAAATACAATCACGCTCAGCTCTTTGATGAGACATTTTGACCCAAGCCTTCTGGAGCTCCCATCAGTTGCTAACAATTCCCATGAATTCATGTCTGGCCTAAAGTAGGTGTCTATTGAACATTTGCTTAATGGACAATACACAAATAAATGCAATGCCCAAGGTCTGGTGTGCCAAGGACCCAAGAGCATTTGCTCAAAACAGCAGGGGATCTTGCAGGTCCATTCTTGCTGATAAATCATTCTTAGGCACTTTGGCTAAGTCCATTTTTGATGCTGACCCTAAGACTCTAAATGAGCCTTTCTAGGCCCTTCTGATAACTAGCAGTTCTGAATCTCTAGATAAAATTATTAGAACTTTCAGGTAGAAGAGTGTTACATCAGAGTTAGGGGTGAGCTGAAGGAAAAGGGGCTTTCCAGGTGGGAAGTGTTAGAGACAGGAGACAAAGACCCTTCAAGAGCACCTGGCCTGGAACTCCTCCTGCCCTCCTGTGGCCTGTGGCATTGCCGGGAGATCCAAGCATATCCCGATGTCACTGGCCATCACTGGTCAGTGTAGATCCTTCTTGCAGGACAATACACATCATGGCAAAGGGCAAAGAAGCCATAGAAATGGAGGTTTCCATCTTTGTAGGACCCTGCTTTGCAAAGAATGTGTCACTCTTTACTGCTGCTTCCTGCATGAGTGGTTGTGGGACCAGTGGACACTTGACTGAGGTAACTTGTCTTCTGCTGGGACCACCATCTACACCCCACAGGACTCAGAGCCCTTGATGTGATGCACTGGGAAAGCCTTCAGACCTTCCAGAGGGCATGCTGTGTCTCTTCCTGTCAAACTGCAAAAAACCAGTTGCTTTTGAATTGACTCCGACTCATGGCAACCCCATGTGTGTCAGAGTAGAACTGTGCTCCACAGGGTTTGCAGTGACTATATTTTTAGAAACAAATCACTGAGACTTTCTCCCAATGTGGCTCTGGGTGGACTTGAACCTCCAACCTTCCAGTTAGCAGCTGGGGCTTAGCCCTTTGCACCACCCCAAATTCCCATCAACTATAACTCACCTAAAATGATGCAAAACAAAGTAGAGTGGACAGATTCTTTTCTAAAAGATATGGAAATAGGTTTTGTGAATCATTTGCAAAGGTGGATGGGAACTGGAATGCGGCCTGAGCCCTGCCCCCATCCTGCTGGGTAACGGGATCTCGGCTGCGTTAGCTATCAATTCCTATGATGAAGGTCATGCTTTCCTTTAAGTGTGGTCTGTTCTCCCCACACTCATACCTCTGCACACGCTTGCTTTGTTTTGGATCAAAGAGTGTTGCATTTAGAGTATTTCTGACAACAATTACTTTTGAAATCTATTTTATCTCGTCCTGTTTTCATGGCCAAAATTTCTTACTTCATTGTCATATGTATTCCAAGGAGAAAATAGGCTTTGTGGATCTGTCCACTAACCCTGGCAAAGCCCCACTCCTGGTTGCCTCATCGTTAACATTACCCAGACCTTCTCCTCATCAGAGGAGTCTCTGGTCGTTCAAGTGTGGTTTGTACCAGACGAGAAGAGTAGTTAATAAAGCTCATGTTCTATTTAATTTTAACAAGGGAACATTCAGATTTGGGAAAATTGAGGAAGGATAATATGTGTCACATAAACCTTCTGTATTGTTTAATATGCATGTGTTGTTGTGAGGAGCCATCGATGGTTCTGACTCGTGGCAACTCTAGGTGCAGTACAATGAAACTCTGCCCAGTCCTGTGCTATCTCTCAATCATTGCTGTCACAGCCCATTGTTGCAGCCACGGTGTCAAAACCATGTCATTGAAGATCTTCCACTCTTTTGCTGACCCTCTACTTAACTAGCATGGTGTCCTTTTCCAGGGACCCATCCCTCCAGAGAACATGTCCAAAGTAAGCAACATGAAGTCTGGCCATCCTTACTTCTAAGGAGCACTCTAGCTGGACTTTTTCCAACATAGATTGATTCCTTCTTCTGCTGGTTGATGGTATATTTAATATTCTTTACCAACACTGTAATTCAAAAGCTTCAATTCTTCTTCAGTTCTTTCATTGCTGATGTCAGGAGGCTCTTGGCTAAAAGCAGACAATACCAGAGAGACATTTATTTGTGTTTTAGAGATCATGTAAAGGCATTCGACTGAAAGCATCATAACAGATTACAGATAATGTTGCCAAGACTGAGAATTCCAGAGCATAAAATTGTGCTAATGTGGAACCTATACACAAACCAAGAGGCTGTGGTTCGAACAGAACAAGGGGACACTGCATGGTTTAAAATCAGAAAAGGCGTGCATCAGGGTTGCATCCTTTCAATGTACTTATTCAATCTGTATGCTGAGCAAATAATCCAAGAAGCTGGAAGAACTTGACATTAGGATTGGAGGAAGGCTCATTAACAGCCTTTTATATGCAGATGACACAACCTTGCTTGCTGGAAGCAAGAGGACTTGAAGCACTTACTGATGAAGATCAAAGACTATAGCTTTCAATATGGATTACACCTCAGCATAAAGAAAACAAAAATCCTCACAACTGGACTGATGTGCAAAGTCATAATAAATGGAGAAAATATTGAAGTTGTCAAAGATTTCATTGTACTTGAATTCACAATCAACACTAATGGAATCAGTAGTCAAGAAATCAGATGGCATACTGTATTGGGCAAATGTGTTGTAAAAGACCTCTTTAAGGCTTTAAAAAGCAAAGATGTCACTTTGAGGACTAAGGTGTACCTGACACAGGCCATGGTGGGTGTGGTAATTAAGTTTGTGTGTCAACTTGGCTGGGCCTGCTTGAGTGGCTGGGCAGCTGGATGTAGTATTTCCCATGATGAGACTGGTTATCAATTCTATGGTGGAATCTACTGTGAGCAGCTGAGTAGCTGCCCTAAGGATGTGGTCTGGTTCCTGTATATAAGGAGAATTCTTAAGAAATGGTCTCTAGCTTATGGCACGCTTGAGCCCTGCATGTAACCATGTCGTTGTTCAGCAGCCTGCCATGTTTTGCTGATCTTGAAACTTTCAATGGACTTGAATGAATGGCCTGAAGTGTGGTTTGGTAACATCAGGACTGTGCCTTTCTACTTGTCAACCTTGGGCTTGTCAACCTCAGCAGCCAGCAGCTGTCTGAGTGAAGAAAAGCCTCTAGCTCCAGTGGGCTGGGAACAGGAGGCAAAGCTGAAGCCCAAGGCTGAGGGGTTTTCACCCAGCCCCTAGAGCCTGATACTTTGGCCTCCAAATTGAAAGAATAAACTCCTTTCAATTTGTTAAATCACTCCATTTGCAGCATATTCTTGTCAGAGTGGCACTAGGTAATCAGAACAGTGGTTTTTAAATTTATTTATTTATTTATTTTAATTGTGATTTGGGTGAAAGTTTACAGAGCAAATACATTTTCCATCCAACAGTTCATAACCAATTTGTTTCATGACATTGATTGTAATCCCCACAATGTAACAGCTCTCTTCCCACTTCCTCCCTGTGGTTCCTTTTTCTCTGTGTCCTTCTCTCCTATGAATTCCTGTCCTCTGCACTGTCTCCCTGTGCAAATGCTGCCCCTCTGGCTCCCAGGGTGGATTGTTCTAAGGGTGTACCTATCTGGTGTCAATGTTCACCTTATATGCCTGTCTACTGTTTGGCTGGAAGCCACAGGAGTGAGTTTAGCTCCAGGCCCAAAGAATGACTAGAAGCTATAGTCTTGGGGTTTCACCAGTCTCTATCAAACCAGTAAGCTTAGTCTTTTCTTTT
>NW_006922268.1:444163-445322 GCF_000298275.1 Orycteropus afer afer | reverse complement strand
GTCTAATGACAGAAAATTCTAGCTCTGTGCATGGTTTTAAAGTCTAATAAGAACATTTCTTGGACTGTCAGTATTGGCAATGTAAAATATTTAAAATATTGGAGATTGGACTATGAAAACTTCAGCTGTCTCCCATGTTACAGTAAGGTACTAACCCGTTAAAGTCACTTTCTGTGTACCAGAAAATGATCTGGCACAAACCAGTCTGGTCAGTAGATCAGGTCATAGTGACATTTGCAGTAATACTCTTAGACTTTTACTTTTGCAAGAATAGAAGCATTGTGTTTAAGTAGCTGCATCCTTCTCCAAATCCTTAAATTCAACATTGTAGGCACAGAGTGTAAGCAAATCTGGGATATTCTCTAACAGATCAGTAATAGTACAGCTATATTATTTTTAAAAATACTGTTTAGATAGTCTTTCCTGTATAATCAAATGGTCAGTGGCCGCAGGTTTAGCAGTCTGCACTTTCTAACAGTCAACACATTTATTGTGTTACAAGTTTACCAAAATTTTCTTCTTTTTTTTTTTTCAGGGAGTTCAGTACTTTATTTGGACTTATTGAGGAAATGTTTAAGGCTTCTACTTCTTGTAAGATGGTTAATATCCTAGAGGGCTACCCGGTCTGTCTGTCCCAGACTTGAAGGTCCCAATTGAACCCTGATTTCTACTTACTTATTTCCCTTTTTCCTTGTTTAGTGAATGAAACTTTTACTAAGTTACAATTATTATTTCAAGACCACAGGTTATGACTAGTAAATGAGAATGTTACATAATCATCATTGTTTACTTGCTATTTCCAGTTCCCGTCATTGGAGGTTACACAGCTCTAACTTTTACAAAAATACCATGGGGCTCCCCCACATTGTTCGAGATTTCGTTTGTACTCAGGACAGGTGAAAAATCTAATTTTACGGATATAAACTGTACCCAGTTCAGTACTGTTAGCTGCTGCAGTGAAAAGAACAAATTAGGTTACCACACGTTAAGAGGGGTGGTGTGAGTGGTAGAGTTTAAGGTCTCATGGGTTAGTCTGTTGCGAACTTGCTACGTGACTTTAAAGGGTTGATATTCATTTGCACTGATTACCAGGTGGTAGGGGTTCAGGATGAGGATGAGAGTCTTAATTTCCATTGTATGGAGTCAGCTTGGTTTTCAA
>NW_006922268.1:442417-443508 GCF_000298275.1 Orycteropus afer afer | reverse complement strand
TCTACTACCTGGGTCCCGTTCTAAATAAAGTAGTCCCGGGGGCAGGGGATTTCCCACAGACAGAGGTGTGGGTAAGAGTTTGTGCCCCACCTCTGTAGGCTTCCAAGTTCTTTCCTGATGGCCCCTCTGCGACTGTGCCTGTCTTAGGTTGTTCCTTTTTGAGGAATCTTACCTGTCTTTGGCTAACCAGTTATCCTTTGGGGCCAAACAGGGTGATGTGAGGGACTAGAAGTGCTCTGTGCTCATGTCCCCATGGCTTTTACGCTCAATAGTTCTCAAGGGACCCAGGTTGGGCAGAGACAGAGACAGAGACAGAGTGCATGGACCAGTGTTCGGGGGGAGTGGTTTGGACAAGATATTACCTGATCTATTTCTCAGTGATGGCTTGGTTCCCTTCTCTGTACTTGTTCTACTTCCCCCGAGCTCCGGCAAAGAAAATCTTGGCTAATTCCCTCTGGTTCTGCTTGTTCTCTTTTAGCTTGGAATTCTCGCTCTTCCTTCCTTATTCTTTTCTTCCTTTACTTCCTTGAAGTTTCTCTATTATTATACACCCTTACGGTTACTCTCACTAAATCCTGTGAAGTCCGTTCACCTAATCTATCTATCTTCTGAAGTTCCCTCCTGATATCAGGGGCTGTTTGATTTACAAAAGACAGGACTACTGCTGCTCTACTTTTAGTCTCTCTCTAAATATGCTGTGGGACTTTCTGTGGGTTCCTGTCTGACAGAGTTTACCTTGGCCAAATTAGTCGGCTTTCTCGCTGCTGTTCGGAGACCAGCCATTAGAATCTGGCGGTACTTTCAGAGACACTCCCTACCTTTTGATTGCTCAAAATCGCAATTGGGACGAGTTAGAGGAAACCCAGCAGCAATGAGGTTCTGTAGTGTTGTCGGTTGTCCGTTGTCTCCCGGCACATTTTTCCTGGTCTCGGTCGAGATTCTCTCTTTTTGTTCAGTAGTGTACAGAGTCTGTAATAGCTTGTTGACAATTATTCCAAGTAGGGTTATGAGTCAGTGATATTAAATCTAACTGCCAGAGGGCTACTCTGAAAAGTTAAAGGTGATTAGTTTACTTTTTTTTTTTTTTTTTT
>NW_006922268.1:440252-441777 GCF_000298275.1 Orycteropus afer afer | reverse complement strand
CAAGCTCGAGCTGGGGTCTCTGCTTACACCGATGCAATGGTTTGGGCAAAAGACCCTTTCCTCCATTTGTTTTACATATTTATAGGATTTTCAAGGGGCAGTTACACAAGGTGGGGCTGAATATCAATGATTGGTGCAGGGAACAAGTTCTGCTATTTGGTGGTGACTGATAGGTGCAAGCTCGGGACTTTCCAGGCTTTTGACAAGGGAGGGGTCCCTCTCTGGGACTTTCCAGTCTCCCACTTATCTGATTGGTCTAACTCGGAGGTTCTAACAACAGTGATTTCCTGTTAGTTGGGTCTGTTACATTAAACTGAAACTTAAGTTATAACCAAAACTTAGGCCTACAAAGATTAAGTAAAAACTTAAGCTTACTTAGTCCTTTAACTTTGTCAAGGTTACTATACTTTAATTCTATTCCCTTACATTATGATCCACACAATAGAATGCTTTTGCATAGTCAATAAAACACAAGTAAACATCTTTCTGGTATTCTTTGCTTTCAGCCAAGATCCGTCTGACATCAGCAATGACATCCCTTGTTCTACATCCTCTTCTAAATTGAGCTTGCATTTCTGGAAGTTCTCTGTCAATTACTGCTGCAACTGTTTTTGAATTATCTCAGTAAAATTTTACTTGCATGTGATACTAATGATATTGTTCAATAATTTCCACATTCTGTGGGATCACCTTTCTTTGGAATGGATACAAATATGGATCTCTTTCAGTAAGTTGGCTAGGTAACTATCTTCTAAATCTCTTGGTATAGCTGAGTGAGTGTTTCCAGCGTGAGATCCACTTGTTGAAAGATCTCAATGGGTATTCCATCAATTCCTGGAGCCTTGTTTTTCACCACTTTCTTCAGTCCAGCTTTGACTTCTTCCTTCAGTACCATTGGTTCTTGATCATATGCCACCTCTTGAAATGGATGAACAGTGACCAATTCTTTTTGGTACAGTAACTCTGTGTATTCCTTCCATCTTCTTTTGATGTTTCCTGCATCATTCAACATTTTGCTCATAGAATATTTCAGTATTGAAACTCAAGGCTTAATTTTTTCTTCAATACTTCAGCTTGAGAAATGCAGAGCATGTTCTTCCTTTTTGGTTTCCTAACTCCAGGTCTTTGCACGTTTCATTATAATAATTGACTTTGTCTTTTCAAGCTGCTCTTTGAAATTCTCTGTTCAGCTCTTTTATCTTGTCATTTCTTGCATTTGTTTTAACGACTCTTTGCTCAAGGGCAAGTTTCAGAGTCTCTTCTGACATTCACTTTGGTCTTTTCTTCCTTTCTTGTCTTTTTAATGTCCTCTTGCTTTCTTCATGGATGATGGTCTTGATGTCATACCACAATTCCTTTGGTTCTTGGTCATTGTTGTACAGTGCATTAAATCTATTCTTTAGATTATCTCTGAATTCAGGAGGGATATATTCAAAGTCATATTTTGGCTCTCATGGACTTGTTTTAATTGTCTTCAACTTCAAGTTGAACTTGCATATGAGCAGTTGATGGTCTGTTCCACAAT
>NW_006922268.1:434777-439614 GCF_000298275.1 Orycteropus afer afer | reverse complement strand
GATGATTAATGGATGTTTGCAGCTGTTTATTCTAATTTTGAGTTGTGCCATGTCAGCAAATGGAGGTCCTGAAAGCTCTATTTTATCCGTCATTAAGGGTGGCTCTACTCTGATGAGGCAGCCCTTTCCCAGTGATATTTTGAGTACCTTCTCACCCGAGGGGCTCATATTCTGGCACAATATTTCAGGGCTATTCATAAAGTTGTCCAGTAGTATAGCAGACAGTGTTTCACTGCTTTTCATAAGGGATACTTAAGGGAACTTGTCTATCAGTTTGTCCTACTGTGGTGGCTTTTGTGTTGCTGTGAGGCTGGAGGCTGTGCCACTGGTGTTTCAAATGCCAGCAGGGTCACCCATGGTGGGTGGGTTTCAGTGGAGCGTCCGGACTGAGACAGACTTGGAAGCAGGAAGAGGTCATTCACTTCTCAAAGAATTGGCCAGGGAAAACTTTATGAATAGCAGTGAAACACTGCCTGATATATTACTGGACAACTTCATGGAGGAGTAATTACTATTCATTTATGTGGGGAAAATTGTTGGACATTCCCAGACCCAGAAAACATCCTACTTGATCATACTTAGTTGTACATGAATCTAAAATCACGCTAACATACAGTGTTCACAGACACAGTTCAAAGCCATGGTGGCTTGATACTGCAAGACTGAGTGGAGTACAGGCAAAGGAGCTCAATGACACCACACTCACTGCTGGGGTGTGCACTGCCTCTTTAAGGCTCCTTACAAAACAAATGCTTAATGCTAGTGTCACTTTTCATCTTTTTATGTAAAAATGATAATCCTCTTTGGATTTCTTTTGGTACCAAATCAGGGTTAAGGCAAGACTTTTGTTAAAGCAAAGTGGCATAAAGTAAACTTTCGAAAAGCAGGGAATACCTGCACTAAAATTTGGCTACTAATGTATTTTTTAAAGATGAGAACTTTTCTTATTTTTTTTTCATTGTTGCTGTTTCAGTGGCTGTTTGTAGAGCAACTCCATATTTGTCCTCACATGAATGCCTGGTCCTGATGCAAAGGATGGGACCAGGGTCCCCAAGTGCATAGACCAAGAGACCATGAAACTGGGGCCCAACTGCTGTGGAAATAAAGCAAAGGGCAACAAGCTGGACTTTTAAGAGTTAACAAAATTCCATCCACAGAAGGTTACCTGCAAGTTTAGAGGGAGAAGCAAGGCCCAGGGCAGCCTTTACCCACAAAAACCTGGCGTGTCCAGTTATACCATTTCTCTGTAATTTTTAATTAATATTTTATCCTTTGAAGTGGTGTTGGAAAAATATTATTTCCAACGAACAAGTCACTGGTCTTGCAGAATTCTATTATGTGATCTCTGGCGTCATTTATAGGCCAACGCTGTAATTTCCGACTAACCTTTCCGCCTCATTTCCACCTTTTCCATTCCGATCACCACTAATTATCAAAGCTGGACAATGAAAAAGGAAAATAGAAGAACTGATGGTTTGAACTGTGGTGCTGGTGAAGAATGCTGAATATGCTGCTGACTGGACAAGTCACCAAAGAGTGAACAAGTCAGTCTGAGGAGAAATACATAAGATGCCCCACAGAAGTGAGGACAGTGAGACTCCACCTCGCTTGCATTGGGCTCGTCATCAAGGAAGACCAGTCACTAGAAAAGAGCACCATGGTTGGTAAAGTAGAGGGTCAGTGGAAACCAGGCAGACTCTTCATAAGACGGACGGACTCAGTGGCCACAACAAAGGGCGCAAGCATCCTAACGTCCTGGAGATGATCCAGGACAGTGCTTTGCTCTGTTATACATGAGGCCACCACGAGTCAGAGCCAACTGGACAGCAGCTAACAATAAGAAACCCCCTGCTGTGGAGTCCATTCTGACTCACAGCACCCCGAGAGGGCAGAGTGGAACTGCCCACAGGGTCTTCAAGGGTGTCAATCTTCACAGAAGCAAAGCCCAAACCAAACCCACTCCCATGGAATAGATTCTCACACACAGCACCCCGAGAGGGCAGAGTGGAGCCGCACCACAGGGTTTCCAAGGCTGTCCATCTTTACAGAAGTCAACTGACTCATCTTTCTCCTGTGGAGTGGTGGTGAGTTTGATCTGCCGACCTTTTGGTTAGCATCTGAATGCTTTATTCACCAGAGCTCCTCAACAATAGGACGAAGCAGGAAACAGAAGTTTGACTCCTAGAATGAAAAGGAAGCATGTGAGCGCAGGCCAGGGCAGAAACAGAGCTAAGGGCATCCAGACTGCATACCCACCACGGTATTCCATGTTTCCAATTCAGGGGTCGTAACCAACACATGTGCAGACAGGCACTGAAATCTATGACAAATGGCTGCACGACTTGGAGAATGTAATCAATGCAACTGAATTACATGCAGAAATTGTTTTAAAAATATATTTGGCTACTCATCTTCTGGACAAATTATGGGCAGCCAACGTCGAGATACCAAGATATTCAGAGTCATTTGGAATGAAGGAAACTTCGGATGTGCATCTGGTGGACTTATGCTTTGTGAAAATCTTCTTCTAACGCAGTAAGAGCCTCGTGGCAGAGTGAGTACGTGATGGGGCCGCATCGGTAATGTGCAGGGGAAGGTTCTCATGAGGAGTCTGTGTTCTCTTTATTTAGTCCTACAAACAGGTTTGAGAAAAAGCTGTGCATTAGTGAATAAAGCACTCAGCTCTAATGTGGAGATCACAAAGGGGACCCGAGATCAAGTGCTGAGTGATGGGCTTTTGGCAAATCACTCATCTGTGTCCAATTTCTAGATCTGGAAAATGGAAGCCAAGTCCCTGATTTCCTGTACAGCCCACAGGTACATCCCCTAGGAGGGAAACGCACTTCGTCTCACATACTTTGGGCATGTTACCAGGAGGGAGCCATCCTTGGAGAAGGACATCATGTTGGTAAAGTAGAGGAACAGCAGAAAAGAGGAAGACCCTCAAGCAGATTGACACAGTGGCTGCAACGATGGACTCAACATAGCTACAGTTATGAAGATGGTGCAGGACTGAGCCGTGCTTTGTTCCATTGGACGTAGGGCTGCTATAACTCAGCGCTGACCCCATGGCACCTAACAACACAACAGAAGTGGAGAGCATACCTACTTCATGGGTCGTCAAGAGGGCAAATTGAGACTATGTCCACTGTTTAGCTTTATAGGTGCTAAAATAACGAACACCTCATTATTTTAATACCGGGAGCTCTGGTGGCATAGTGCCTAAGGCATTTGACTGCTAACCAGAAGGCTAGCGGTTCAAACCCACCAGCCACTCCTCGAAAGGAAGATGGGGCAATCTACTTCAGTAGTGATACTGTCTGGGAAAGCCAAGCAGAGCTCGCTACAAGTCCGGTCTGACTCGATGGCACATAACAACAACAACAACAACAACAAAATAATGATAAGGAGCTCTGGTGGTGTAGTGCATAAAGCATATGACTGCTGACCAGAAGGCTGGCGGTTCAAACCCACCAGCCACTCCTTGGAAGGCAGGTTGGGCAATCTACTTACATAGTGATACTGCCTTGAAAACCCAAGGAGGGGTCACTATGAATCAGATCTGACTCGACGGCAGTGAGTTTTGAGTTTAAATTAACGATAAGTTGTCTCCTCTGAGTTCTTCTCGTCCCCCACGAAGCAGGTCATTTCCACACTGTGTAAACTGTTTCCTGCACAGAAAAGAAAAAAAAATTGAACTCTTTGTTTTCTAGTTTTTTGATACGGAATGTTTTGCCTCCCTGTTTTATTATTATTATTATTTTATTCTTTTTATTTAATTATTGTGATCAGGTGAAATTTACACAACACTTTGGTTTTCCATTCCACAATTCATACACATTTGGTTTAGTGACATTGATTGTGATCTCCACAGTGTAACAGCTCTCTTCCCACTTCCTTCCTGTGTTGGACATTTCCCTTCATCCTTCTTTCCTATTCCTTCCTGTCTTCTGAGCTTTATTCCTGGGTAAATATTGCCAGTTTAATCATGTTTCATTGATTGTTCTAATAAGTGGGTACCTCCCTGGTGTTATTGTTCACCTTATAGACTTCTCTATCCTTGGGCTGAAAGTTGAGTCACAGGGGTGGGTTCAGTTCCAGGCATGAAGGGTGTCTCAGGACCATAGTCTTGGTGGTTCCACCAGTCTCTGTGAGATCAGTAAGGCTAGTTTTTTAGGATTTGGAGTTTTGTTCCACATCTTTCTCCCAGTTGACCTGAGACCTCCTATTGTGATCCCTTTCAGAGTGGTCAGCAGTGGTAGCCAGCACCATCTAGTTCTTGTGGTCTCAGGGTTGTAGAGGCTAGGGTTCATGGCATCCACTACACCTGTGGACTAATCGTTCCCTTGTGCCTGACTTTCTTCACTCTTCTTTACTCTGGATGGCATGAGACCATGCACCTTAGATAATCACTCACTAGTTTTAGAACTCCGGTCGCTGCTCACCAAAGTAGGATGTAGAGCATTGTCTCTGTGGACGATGCTATGCTAATGGTCCTTAGTATTACCCAGGACTGTGGTCCTGAAACCCCAGGCCCAGCGACTCAGTCCCTCAAGGTGTTTGGTTAGGTGTTTGGCTAAAAAGTTTTCATAACTTTACCTCCTGTGTTGTTGTTGTTTGGTGCCATTGAGTAGGTTCTGACTCATGCGACCCCATGTGCAACAAAATGAAACACTGCCAGGTCCTGCTCCAGTCTCACAATCCTTGCTGTACCTGAGCCCATTGTTGCAGCCACTATGTCTATCCATCTTGTTGAGGGCCTTCCACTTTTTCACTGACCTCCACTTTACCAAGAGTGATATCCTTCTCCAGGGAATGGTCCCTTCTGACAACATGA
>NW_006922268.1:431972-433422 GCF_000298275.1 Orycteropus afer afer | reverse complement strand
TTGTTTTCTAACTCCATGTCTTTGCACATTTCATTATAATAATTGACTTTGTCTTCTTGAACTGCTCTTTGATATCTTCTGTTCAGCTCTTTTATCTTGCCATTTCTTCCATATAGTTTAGCTACTCTCCATTCAAGGGTAAGTTTCAGAGTCTCTTCTGAAATCTATTTTGGTCTTTTCTTCCTTACCTGTCTTTTTAATGACTTTTGCTTTCTTCATGGATGATTGGGTCATCCTACAATTCCTCTGGTTTTCGGTCATTGGTGTTCAATACATCAAACCTATTCTTTAGATGGTCTCTAAATTCAGGTGGGATGTAATCAAGGTCATATTTTGGCTTTCATGGACCTGTTTTAATTGCCTTCAATCTCAACTTGAACTTGCATATGAGCCATTGATGGTCTGTTCCACAATCACCTCCTGGCCTTGTTTTGGCTGAAGATATTGAACTTCTCCATTTCCTCTTTCCACAGATGTAGTCAATCTGATATCTGTGTATTCCATCTGGCATAGTCCATATGTATAACCACCTTTTGTGTTGTTGTAAAAGGTATTTGCAATGAATAAGTCATTGGTCTTACAAAATTCTATCATGCGATCTCTGCTGTCATTTCTATCACCCATTTGTAGGCCACATTTTCCAATAATGGTGATTCTTTGTTGTTTCCAACTTTCAAATTCCAATCACCAGTGATAATCAGTATATCTTGATTGCATGTTTGGTAAATTTCAGACTGCAGAAATTGGTAAAAATCTTCAATTTCCTCATCTTTGGCTTTGGTGGTTGGTGCATAAATTTGAATAATAGTATTAACTATCTTTCATGTGGGTATATGTATATCATCCTGTCACTGACAGCATTGTATTTCAGGATAGATCTTGAAACATTCTTTGTGATCATGAGTGCCATGCAGTTCCTCTTCAAATTGTCATTTCCTGTATAGTTGATCATATGGTTGCCTGACTCAAAATGCCCAATACCAGTCCATTTCTGCTCACTAATGCCTTGGATATTGATCTTTATGCTTTCCATTTCATTTTTGACAACTTCCAATTTTCCTAGATCCATACTTTGTACATTCTATGTTCCTATTATTAATGGATGTTTACAGCTGTTTCTTCTTATCTTGAATCATGCCATGTCAGCAAATGGAGGTCCTGAAAGCTTCACTCTATCCACCTCAGTTAAGATCAGCTCTACTCTAAGGAGGCAGCTCTTCCCCAGTCATATTTTGAGTGCCTTCTGACCTGAGAGGCTCATCTTCCAGCACTGTATCAGACAATGTTTCAGGGCTATTCATAAAGTTTTCCAGTAATATATCAGACAGTGTTTCACTGCTGTTCATAAGTGTTTCTCTAGCCAATTCTTTGAGAAATGGATGGCCTGTTCCTTCTTCTGAGTCTGTCTCAGTTTGGAAGCTCCACTGAAACCTGTCCACCATGGGTGACC
>NW_006922268.1:430949-431527 GCF_000298275.1 Orycteropus afer afer | reverse complement strand
TGGAGGCTATGCTACAAGTATTTTAAATACAAACCAGGTCACCCATTGTGGACAGGTTTCAGTGAAGCTTCCAAACTAAGACAGACTCAGAAGAAAAAGGTCATCCACTTCTCAAAGAATTGGCCAGGAAAAATTCAAGCCTTGAGTTGCAATATTGAAGGATTCTATGGGAAAAATATTGAATAATGGAGGAAACATCAAAGAAAGATGGAAGGAATACCCAGAGTCACAGTATGAAAAAGAATTGGTCGATGTTCATCCATTTCAGGAGGTGGTGTATGATCAAGAATCAACAGTACTGAAGGAAGAAATTGGAGCTGCATTGATGGAATTGACCAAAAAAAAAAAAGGTGAGGGGCTCCAGGAATTGGCAGAATACCCATTGAGATGTTTCAACAATTGGATGCTGCCCTGGAGGCACTTACTCATCTACCCCAAGAAATTTGGAAGACAGCTACCTGGCTAACTGACTGGAAAATATACATATTTGTACCCATTCCAAAGAAATAATCCAAGAAGCTGGACTATATGAAGAAGAATGCAGCATCAGGATAGGAGGAAGACTCAAAAACAACCTG
>NW_006922268.1:424629-429629 GCF_000298275.1 Orycteropus afer afer | reverse complement strand
CTTCAAAGTCTGTTTGAAACCCAACCCTTCCTTGTTCCCCTCCTCACCTATCTAATCGCAAGCAGCAACATGTCTCCCCTGATCCTCCACAACAGCCCTCCAAAGGTCTTTCTGCTTCTACTCGTGCTCTCTCCTGACCTCCAGTCTGTGCTTCAGTATAAATTTTATTAAAAAATTTTATTGTGATTTGGGTGAAAGTCTACAGAGCAAATTCACTTTCCATAAAGCAGTTCACATACACTTTGTCTCATGACATTGACTGCAATTTCCCATAATGCAACAGCTCCCCTTCCACTTCCTCCCCATAATTACCTCTTCCCTGTGTCCTTCCCTCCATGCACTCCTGCCCCCTGAGGTGTCTCCCTGTGCATACACAGCCCTTCTATTCTCCCATGATTGATCTCTCCAAGGAGTGTATCTACCTGATGTAAATGTTCAGCTCACATGCCTGTCTTTTGTTTGGTTGGAAGTCACAGGAGTGGGCTCAATTCCAGACCTGAAGGGCAGCTAAGGGCCATAGGCTCAGGAGTTCCCCCAGGCTCTATCAGACCAGCAAACCTCATCTTTTTTTTTTTTTTTTTTCTTTTCTTTAGTGATTTTGAGTTTTGTTCTGCATTGTTCTCCCAGTCTGTCCAGGATCTCCTACATAGATCCCCCTTTGAGTGTTTGGCAGTGGTAGCCAGGCACCATCTAGTTCTTCTGGTCTCTTAGTCATATAGGCTGAGAATCACATGGTGTACCAGTCACTTGGACTAATTCTTTCCATGTGTTTTTAGTTTTCTTCATTCTTCATTGCTCTGGATGAGGAGAGACCCATCATTGCATCTAGATGGCTGCTTGCTAGGTTTCAATATCCTAGTAGTTACTTGCCAAAGTACGATGTGGAACAATGTTTTTGTATAGTATGTTATGCCAATTGAGCTGAATGTCCCCTGTGACCATGGTCCTGAGCCCACAGGTCCAACTACTCACTCCATCTGAGTAGCTGACTGTGGCCAAGAAATGACTACAAACTTGTCCCCTGTCAGCTCTACTATATACCTGGGAATTCTTACAGAACATATGAATACAGACTATATATATGTATACATATACACAGCCAGAATAAATATTCTAGCAGATAGATCTGTTTATGGCATAACTCCCCTTACCCTCAAAGCTTTCCGATGCCTTCATATTGCTCTGGGAATGAAATCCAGTCATCACTGCGATGAACAGATCTGAGTGATCTGGCCACATCTGCCCCCTAACCCTACACGCACAGGCACATGCACACACACATGCACACACACACACCCCTTCCCCAAGGTCACAGTGCTCCAGAAGACATCACAGGCTTCTGGTCCTTGTTCTTGTGGAGCACTCCAAGCTCTGGTGGGAGCACTTGTACCCACCATGTCCTCTCTGCCTGGACCGTTCATCCCTAGATAGCCATCAAGGACGTCATCTTCTTTCTCAGGACTTTTTTCAAATGTTGTCTATCTGAAAGTATTTCTCTCTTTGTTGTTTCCTTCCTGTCTTCCTCAGGACAACATAATCTCCAGGTCGACATGGTCTTTTGAAAGAGAAAACTCTTTCCTTACTCTAAGCTCCATGGTTCCAACAGTGCCTAGTCCATCACAGACACGAAATACACAGCTGTTGAATTGTCAAAGGGAATGAGGAAGAGAAGGTGGAAAAGGGATGGAAGGAGAGAAGAAAGGAAGGAAGGAATTGAAGGGAAGGAAGGCGGGAAGGTAGAGAGGGAGGAGGGCGGGAAGGAGGGAGGGCGGAAGGAAGGATAGAGGGAGGCAGGGTGCCGAGGAGGAGGGTGGCAAGGAGAGGAGAGAGGAAGGCAGGAGGGAACGGAGGGAGAAAGGGAAGGAGAGGAAGAAGGGAGAGCAGGAAGGAAGGAGGGAGGGAAGAGGGACACATGAAAGGAGAATCAGAAGGGAGAAAGGCAGCAGGCTCTGAAATTGCACAGAAGAGCTTAGTTTGGAACTGAACACGAAATCATAAGGATTAGAGACTATTTAGGAGACCTTAGGTGGCAAATGATTAAGAGTTTGACAGCTAAACCAAAGGCTGGCTGTTCAAATCGACCCAGAGGTACCCCTGAAGAAAGACCTGGCACTCTCCTTCTAAACTATCAGCCATTGACAGCCCTGTGGAACACAGTTCCACTGTGACAGGCATGGGGTCAGCGGGGGCGGAAATTTACTCCGCGCATCTGGTTAGCATAGAGACTACTCAAGTGTCTCCGGAGCAGCCTGTCTGCTCCCTTCTCTCGTGGTAACTAAGAGGGTTCTTGTCAGCAAAGCACTCGGAGTTCTTCGGGTTACGACTTAAATTCAATATATTGTATTGCTCTATTACTGTGCAATGCAAATACCTTTCAGTGTGTTGAGGGGAGAGAGGAATAAATTACCGGGATAAATAGCGGAAGAGAAGGAGCAAGCACACAGGAGTGACCTGAATGCTAAGCAGAGGCATTGCCGTCCAGAAGATCAACTGCAAATTGAAGTGGAAGAAACAAATGAAGGGATTACAGAATGACTACTCTGAAAGCCCCTGGTGCTTCTTAACCACAATGGCTAATATTTCAGAGGGAAGGACTCCCACGTGGGCACCTCAAGGGCTTAGCTGTGCCACAGGGAAGGCTGGGAAGGGATGTCTGCACCGTCTTTCTCATTTGAATGAGCCTGTTAAATATATATTAATGTTAGTGCCCACACATGTCCCTTAAAGCAGGAACGGTTCCCTAGATACTGCAGGGGAAGAGCCACTGGGGAAAGATACTAAAGCCCTCACTCATTTTACGGAGGGCCCGATACCGAGGGGGATGTTCACTCGTGTGCCACAGGAGAACGGAAGGAAGAACTTCACAGCTTTTATCTGGTGACCTCTCTTGACTGCTTTGAAGAAGCACGGAACCAGCAGTTAAAAAATCAGATGACATATTGCACTGGGCAAATCTGCTTCAAAAGCACTCTTTAAAGTGTTAAAAAGAAAAGATGTCACTTTGAAGACTAAGGTGTGCCTGACCCAAGCCATGGTATTTTCAATTGCTTCCTGTGCACGTGAGAGCTGGACAATGAACAGGGAGAAAGAAGAACCGATGTACTGGAACTGCAGTGTTGGTGAAGAAGAGTGAACGTGCTGTGGTCTGTGGGAGGATGAACAGGTCAGTGTTAGAATAAATACAACGGCTCCTTCAAAGTGAGGATGGTGAGACTTCATCTCGCTTACCTGGACTACGTCATCAGGAAAGACCTGTCTCTAGAAAAGGACACTGTGCATGGCAAAGCAGAGGGTCAGCGAAAGGAAGGGTAAAGCCTCCATGAGAGGCTGACACAATTGCCCCCCACTGACCTCAGGCATCCCAGTGATGATGAAGGTGGCACCGCGCAGACAGCAGTTCGTTCTGTCCGGCATAAGCTCACCGAGAGTCAGAGCTGACTCGACAGCAACTCACTGCAATGGCCCTCTAGAGATCGGCTGGTTAATGGCAGTCTAACATCACTGGAAAGGAACTATGCTTTCTTCTGAGGAGCTAATGATGCCAATATGAATAAGCAACTCTTCACGCTGTCAGCTACCTCGAAACTATTCCGTGCTGCCTCCTTTCAGGACTGCTCATTACAGATGAGTGCCAGCGGTATTGATCAGGGCAATTTGGGGTACTAACCATGTGAATTTCTCTGCATCGGTCTTGCTCCAGCTGCTCCAAGCCATTTGTCCCTGTAAAGCTGTCAACATTCTGCACCGTTGACTGACAGGTGAGGCCAGCCATGTACGATTTCCATCTCAAGAGCCAGAAACACTGGATGGACTCAAGACAGACTGCTGAAAAGGCCCGGAGGGGTTCTGCAGTTGAGACCACGCTCCTTGATTGGGCTTGTTGTGTCGGTCATGCAAATGTTTCACTCACCCTGGTTTGGCACAATACATGATGGACGTCATGGCTCTCCTGATGGACGTGGTAGGATTGGGCGGAGGGCTGGATAACACGTCTTGGGAGGTCTCCACCCCAATGCCGAGCACAGCTGCCAGGGGTGGGGACAGAGTGGGACACTGGTTAGCAGCGACCCAAATGCTGCTCCCATGGACAGAGCTGAGAGGGGCCATCCGTGGATGTGAGAAGAGAGTTTGGCGCCTTCAACAGCCTTTCTGTGTGCTTGCTGGGGAGCTGGGGACATGCATTATTTGATGAACACACACACACAAAAAATGGAGCTTAAGCTTCATGAATTTTTATTTTCTCCTCCATGGATTCTAGTGTCAGGTGACCTGTTCCATGTGAAACAAAGTTCTCATGATGCAGTGCCCCTGGTCCCCATGCCAGTTCTAACAAAAGTCATCCCAGAATGTCTGAGAACCGGGTGCCCCTCACGATGCTGGAATCCCAAAGCCAAACAGCACGTTTGCATGTAGAGTCGGGCACAGACATTCCTTTTGAAGCTGTGGGCTGTGCATTTTGTCTGCTCGTTTGCTGTCAGGGTGGAGAGCCGAGGTTGCAGTTCTGGACTCGGGGTGGGAACTTTGTCCTGGAGTCCAAGATCGAAGTGCCAGCCTTGTCAATTCCTTCCGAGGCTCTGATGCGGCATCTGTTCCTGCCTCTCCCCCACTTTCTGGTGGCTCCCAGCGGCAGCATGACACGGTGTCCTTCCTCTGTCTCCCGGTCTCTTTGTCTCTTGTCCTCTTTTACAAGGACACCACTCATACTAGATGAAGACCCAGCCTGCTTCAGTGTGACCTCCTATGAACTGACAACATCTTCAAAGACTGTTTCCAAACAAGGTCGCATTCACAGGTACCAAAGTTCACACTCCAACAGGTCTCTTACGGGCACACAGTCCAACCTATAACATCCGCCTGGGATTACATTTGGCAACAGGGAGGTGCTGGCAGCATGCTGAGGGCACTCCAAAGGCTCAGAACAGAGACATCATGGCAGTGCTCGGCAAACAGGCATGAGATGATGGTCTAGGTAGGACCCAGAGTCTCTTGGGACAAAAGGA
>NW_006922268.1:423052-424179 GCF_000298275.1 Orycteropus afer afer | reverse complement strand
GACTTTGCCATCAAAGTGACAGGCAATGACAGGAGTGTGACTGAGAAACTGCAGAGGCTATGGCAGCTGCTTGTTTAAGAGCTCTTGACTTCATTTCTTCCTAGGTGGCCTCCTGACTTCATTTCTTCCTAGGTAGCTTCCTGACTTTGTTACTTCCTAGGTGGCTTTTGCATTTTGGCCTTTGCATCCTGTGGAACATCACATCATGCAGTTGTTTTCAACACTTTCTTCTTCCCGTGCAAGGGAACCCTGCCTGTCCTAGCAGTCATGCTTGAATCTGGATCTATTTCGATACACGTAGCATGTCTCCCCGATGGCCCCTGGAAGACTTCCTTATCTGTCTGGCTGTCCCCTTCAGCTCCCTGACATGGAGCCAAGGAGAACAAAGTAGAATCCTGCCTTCCACAGAAGCGACATATCCCAAGGAGGGAAGTCAAGCAGCCTTGAAAATCATTCTCACAGCTAATTGTTTCCCAGTGTTGCTGCCTAGTGCTCGACACATCAGATTCGTCTTAAGAGCCCTCCTGGCACTCACTGCTTCTGGACAAAATCACACACCCACAAGGACAGCTACGTCCTTGTGGAGCCGCTGGAGCCCTGCTGTCTCCTCAGCTCTTCTGGGCTGGGAGCCTCGTCTCCTGCTCTGTATCTCGGGGGCTGGGGTGTACCTTCCGCTCATTCCAGCACCTTGGTATTTGGAAACCCTAAACTGAAGCACAGTCCTGGGTGCATGTGGGTCAACAGGAAGCTGGAGGAGACTAGATGGCCCCTGCTTTGTGCTCCGGTGGTGAGTTGCCTGACTCATTTCATTTTAGGGGCAGGGGTGGCTCAGTGGTGGGATTCTTGCCTTCCATGCAGGATCCCCAGGTTCGAGTCCCAGCCAGTGCTCCTCATGTCCAGCCGCTGCCCGTCTGTCAGCAGAGGCCTGCATGTGGCAGGGACACGGCACAGGGTTCAGCTGAGCTGGCAGACTAAGATGGGCTGGGAAGAGAGGCTTGTGGTGTATTCCAAAACTTGGCCAGTGGAAACCCTGTGGAGCACAGGGTCAGATTCACAACCAACCGCAAGTGGGACAGTACACTGGGCAGCGACTCAGGCCACTGGGCATGGGGTCACCGAGAGTCAGG
>NW_006922268.1:419373-422472 GCF_000298275.1 Orycteropus afer afer | reverse complement strand
GGCATCATTTTGCTGGGGAGCGGCATGGACTTAATCAAGACAAGAACGTGGACCTCCCTGGGTCTCCTTCTCTCCTGCCTGAGCGTTTCTCGGGTCTGTCTGCAGCTGATGCTCTTCTATGTCACACTGATCTTCCTCTCCTTGGCGGAACTTCCCTCATTAAGTGAATACTTTGCCATTGCCATGTTTGTAAATGAGTCGGGGCTCTGGTTCGCTACATGGCTGGGTGTCTTCTACTGCGTCAGGATCGCCAACGTGGCTCACCAACTCTTCTTCTGGCTGAAGAGGAGGATTTCCAGGCTGATTCCTTGGCTCATCCTGGCATCCCTATTCTATTCATCTATCATTTCAGTTATCTACAGCAAATACATGTGGCTGGTTCCTGAAAAAATATTGCTGCAGTATTTCTCAAAGAATGCCACCACCCACAGCGAAGCAGTGTCTGCTGTTCAATATGTTTTGGTCTTTGCGCTCTCACTGCCATTTCTTATATTCCTTGCTGCTGTCCTGTTGTTGGTTTTCTCCCTGGCGAGACACACCAGGCAGATGAGGCGCATGGTGGCGAGCACCGGGGATGCGGGCAGGAGTGCCCCTCTCAGCGCCCTCTTGTCCATCCTGTCTTTCCTCATCCTGTACCTCAGCCACTGCATGGTTGGTGCCCTGTTCTCTTCTCAGATCTTCCAGATGGAGAACTTAGTCCTGCTCTGCACCTCTCTGGGTGGGATGTACCCCGCAGCACACTCTGTCATCTTAATTTTGGGGAACTCTAAACTGAAGCAGAACGCAAGGCTGCTGCTTCTCCACGGGAGGTGCCGTCCATGAGAAAGGGCTCTGGTCATTCGCAGGACCCAGAAGTCCTGCCCTCAGCCTGGTAAAAGGTCTGTTCACAATCATACAACATGTCATTTTAAGACTGTCCAGCCTGAAGCAGTTTTATGGATTTGCTACTCTCTCAAAGGGTTAAATTGACTTTTTCAAAACAGTATTTATTCATTGGGTGGCGTCAATGTTGATATCCTGGTTGGGATACTGTGCTATGGTCTCACAAGATGCTGCCATTGGGGGAGACAGGTCAGAGATCCCAGGGTCTTTCTTTGTTGTTTCTCATAACTGCTTGCGACTCTTCAGTGATTTCAAAATAAATAAATAAATAGATAGATAAAAAGAATTTTCATTAAAGAAAAACAAAGCACATATTTGAACTTCTGAAGTCAGCAGGACACACTTCTGCCATAGGACAGCTGCTCCTGAGTTGAATCTTAATTGGTTAATCCGACCCCAGTGGGTCGACTGCTCATGTCCTGTCTGTTGTTGTTGTCACATGCTGTCAAGTCAGCTGACTCCTGGAGACCCCACGGACACCAAAACTAAACACTGCCAGGCTTTGCCTATCTTCATCATCATTGGAATTGCATCCTTAGAATTCCACTCTGGTGGCCACTGTGCATTCTGAGTGCCTTCCGTCCTAGGGGGCTCTCCTTCCAGCACCGTAGTGGACAATATTCTGTTGTGGTCCGTGGGTTTTCTGTAGGTTGTGTTCTGCGTGGTTTTGGGAAGCAGATCACCAGCCCTTGGTCTGGAAGCTGCAGTGAAACTTGACCACCATGGGTGGCCCTGGTGATGCTTGAGATACTTGTGGCATAACTTCCCACATCACAGGGACACACAAGCCAACACAGTAGGACAGGCAGGCAGGTGGTGGGTCTCTTGTTTACTGGGTATTATTTCTGCTCTGCTTGGTAAAGACTCAGACAATGGAGCCAGCCTCTTTCTCATCAGATGGGAGAGGAAACAGGTCAGGTGGCCTTCTCTTCCCTTGTAGATAAGCACTTTTGCTTTATCTTGCTGCCAGGCCCCATGGTGATGTGTCCCATCAACTGATGAAAAGGCAGGCAAATAGAGGCAGAGTCCACCTGGATACAATTGGGCACAGTGAGCAGATGGTCAGGGCTGTTCCATTCTTCACACACATGCCCAGTTTCACCCTTTCCGTTGACAGTGGGAATTCGAACTTCTACACTATCACGTGCCTTCCCAAAGAAGCACCCTCAGTAAGTGGGGGCTGGAGCTGTCTCCATCTGCGTCTTCTGTTTGGCTGATGATATTGGATACTAAAGTGTGTGTATTTCAAACACAATTTTCAGATTCTTGAATTTCTAGGCAACTCAATAAAGTAAAAAATGTTCTTGGGTTTGGCTTATAGCATGTGGCTCACATGGGACCGTGTAGAGTGTGTGCTGGCTTTGGATTTGCCAATGGCTAGTCACGTGGATCGGTATAGCAAGAATTAAAAAGACAGTGCATGACCAGGCAGGGTGTCATTCTCTTGTACATATGGTTGCTATGAGTCAGAGTCATCTCAATGGCACCTAATAGCAATAACAGTCGTGTGGATCAGACCTAGTCGTGTGCTTTTCTGAGCTAGCCATTCAGGCTTGCTTATAATGAGCTAAGGGACGGTTTTGCTTCAGAAAACCAGAGAAGCATCTATGTTCCTGGGTGTGGCATTAAGCACCAAGGCTACTCTCTGGCTCCACAAAAGAAAATCTCAGCCCCATTCTCCTGGTGTCTCACTTCCCACATCCTTATTCAGGGAAGGTTAGTCAGGGCCCATGCACTTGAGCTGAGGCTCGAGACAGAGCTCTGTCCTGGAGGTCATGACTCTTCCACTTTGGGAGGGGACAGTAAAGAATCGCCTGTACATTCCAGTTAAGGTTGTGCATCAACTTGGTTGAGCCATGATTCTCAGTGGCTTAGCAGTTATGCACATACATACAGAGAGAGAGAGAGAACTCTGGTGGTGGAGTGCCTAAGGGATTTAAAGGTTGGAGGTTCAAACCCATCACATGCTCCTCAGAAGGGAGATAAGAGCAATCTACTTCCGCAAAGATTTGCTGTTTTTGTTAGGTGCCGTTGAGTTGGCTCCCATTCATACTGACCTTATGAACAACAGAATGAAACACTGCCCGTTTCTGCACCAGCCTCACAGCCCTCGCTATGTTAGAGTCCTTCACTGCAGCCACTGTGTCAATCCATCTTGTCAAGGGTCTTCCCTTTTTTCACTGACCCTCTACTTTACCAGGAAGCTCTGGTAACATA
>NW_006922268.1:416159-418429 GCF_000298275.1 Orycteropus afer afer | reverse complement strand
TAATATGAAATCTTTGATGACTTCAATCTTTTTACATTTATTATGATGCTGCTTATTGGTCCAGTTGTGAGGAATTTTATTTTTATTTATGTTGAGTTGCAATCCATACTGCAGTCTTTGATCTTCATCAATAAGTGTTTAAAGTCATCTTCACTTTCAGCAAGGAAGATTGTGTCATCTGCATATTGCAGGTTGTTAATGAGTCTTCCTCCAATACTGATGCCACGTTCTTCTTCATATAGTCCAGGTTCTCAGATCATTTGCTCAGCACACAGATTGGATAAGTATGGTGAAAGGATGCAACCCTGATGCATTCTCTTCCTGATTTTGAACCATGCAGTATCCCCTTTTTCTGCTTGAATGATAGCCTTGGTCTATGTGCAGGTTCCTCATGAGCACAATTAATTGTTCTGGAATTCTCATTCTTCTCAATGTTACCCATAATTTGTTATGATGACACAATCAAATGCTTTTGCATAGTCAATGAAACACAAGTGAACGTTTTTCTGGTATTCTTTGCTTTCAGCCAAGATCCATTTGACATCAACAATGATATCCCTTGTCCCATGTCCTCTTCTGAATCCAGTTTGTATTTGTGAAAGTTCACTATCAATATACTGCTACAACTGTGCTTTAATTCAGCAAGATTTTACTTGTGATTCTGTTGAATTCTCTTTCTTCAGAATGGGTACAAATATGGATCTCCTCCAGTTAGTTGGCCAGGTAGCTAGCTATCTTCCAAATTTCTTGGCATAGATTAGTAGGTGCCTCCAGCACAACATCTGTTTGTTGAAACATCTCAGTGGGTGTTCTGTCAATTCCTGGAGCCTTGTTTTTCACCAGTTCCTTCAGTGGAGCTTTGACTTCTTCCTGTAACACCATTGGTTCTTGATCTATGACACCTCCTGAAATAGTTGAACTTTGACCAATTCTTTTTGAAACAGTAACTTAGTATACTCCTTTCATTTTCTTTTGATGCTTCCTGCATCATTCAATATTTTGTCTATAGTATCTTTCAATATTGCAACTTGAGGCTTGAATTTCTTCTTCAGATCTTTTAGCTTGAGAAATGCCTAAAGTGTTCTTCCCTTTTGGATTTCTAACTCCAGATCTTTGCACATTTCATTATAATAATTGACTTTGTCTTTTTGAGCTGTTCTTTGAAATCTTCAGTTCAGCTCTGTTATCTTGTCATTTCTTCCATTTGCTTTTCAAGAGAAAGTTTCAGAGTCTCTGCCACCATTCATTTTTGTCTTTTCTTCCTTTCCTGTCTTTTAATGACCTTTTACTTTCTTCATGGATGATGTTCTTCATGTCATCCCACAACTCGTAGTTTTTTGTCATTGGTGTTCAATGTGTCAAACCTATTCTTCACATAGTTTCTAAATTCGGGTGGGATATAATCAAGGTCATAGTTTGACTGTTCCTGCTTTGTTTTAATTGTCTTCAGCTTCAACTTTAACTTGCATATGAGCATTTGATGGTTTGTTCCACAATCAGCTCCTGGCCTTGTTTTGGCTGAAGATATTGAGCTTCTCCATCACCTCTTTCCACAGATGTAGTCAGTCTGATTTCTGTGTATTCCAACTGGCAAAGTCCACATGTATAACCCCCATTCATGTTATTGAAAAAAGATATTTGGAATGAATAAATCATTGGTCTTACAAATTCCATTATGCAATCTCCAGCATCATTTCTATCACCAAGGTCATATTGTCCAACTACCAGTGATTCTTGTTTCCAACTTTCACATTCCAATCACCAATAATCATCAATAAATCTTGATTTCATGTTTGGTCAACTTTCAGAGTACAGATGTTGGTAAAAAAAAAAAAAAAAAAAAAATCTTCCGTTTCCTCATCCTTGGCTTTAGTGGTTGGTGCATAAAATTGAATAATAGTAGTATTAGCTGGCCTTCCTTATGTTGTTGTTGTTGTTGTTGTTATTTTCCATCATGTCAAATCCAACTCATAGCAACCCCTCCTTGGGTTTCTGAGGCAGTATCACTATGGAAGTAGATTGCCCAAACTTCAGGTTTTCCTTATAGACATATGGATAGTATCCTACCACTGACAGCATTGTATTTCAGGATAGATCTTGAAACATTCTTTGTGACAATTAATGCCACACCTTTCCTCTTCAATTTGTCATTCCTAGCATAGTAGATCATATGATTTTCTGATTCAAAATGGCCAATACCATCCATTTCAGCTCACTAACACCTAGGATACTGATCTTTATGTGTTCCATTTCATTTTTGACAACCTCCA
>NW_006922268.1:413807-415764 GCF_000298275.1 Orycteropus afer afer | reverse complement strand
GCAAGACACAAACCACCCCAGTAAGAGAAACTGACAGATACATGGTGGCTAAAAAGATTTACCACCTACCACCTTTGAGATGCAAGGAGGGTTGCTATGGGTCAGAATCAACTCAATGGCAGTGGGTTTGGTTTTGAGTGTAAATATATATATTAACGTGGCAAAGCTCTTGAGGTTTCTGCAGGACCTGGATCCTACATCTGGCTCATCATCATCTCCAGTTCCTGCACTTGAACCAGCAGCTCGCAATGCACCTGCTGGTCTTGGGATTGATGGCTTCAGAGTCTGTGAGCCCACACTCTGCCATCTTACCTGCTGATCTAGGATTCGTCACCTCCAAAGCCAGCAGCCTGCCACGCTGCCTGAAGATCATGGGCTCATCAACCCCTGCAGCTGCAGAAGTCAGAAGAAGCCTTCTGCTTGACATCTGAACCATAGACTTGAGACTTGCCAGCCTCTGCAAGTGCATGAGCCATTTCCCTGAGAGAAATTCATATATATATGAATTCATATATATATGTAGATATACACTTCCTTGAGTGAGAAGAGAGATAGGTAGTCAACAATGTCCAAACTCAAAACCAAACTCACTGTCATATATGTGTGTGTGTGTGTGTGTGTGTGTGTGTGTGTGTGTATATATATATATATATATATATATATACATACATTTCACTGGTTTCCTTCCTTAGAGAACCCAACCTAAGACAGTTCCTTGCTTCTCAAGTTCAGAGAGTGGTGGGCTCTCAAGTCCACAGTCCAAGGCATCCTTCTGGTGGACAAAGCTGTGGTAGGGACGATGTCCCATATCCAGGGAGATATTTGTAATTATACAACACTCACATGAACGCTTTGCTCAGAGATCAACATTCTGATTATATTTCAGGCAACTCCTGCTGTAACTGTGCTAGTTATTGGGATGACTATTAAGGTAAAAGCTACCAAGGAAAACAGCAAATTTTGTTACATGTATTTCACCACATACACACAAAAAGGTTAAAAATATGAGGCACTAAATCTGTTGTTGCCTCAGCAGGAACACAGCCTCCCACGGGTGGGTGAGGGGAGCACTGAGAGTCATAAAAGAGGCAATGCACACTCCCCACAGACTGTTCTAAAAAACGTTTGCACGTCGCTGTTCCTAGCAACACTTTCTTCCAGAAATGTCATCTAAATAGCTCTTGGATGGCTATTACACGGGACACTAGGTGCTCAGTTTTAGAAGAGACGGACTCGGCCTTTTCTTTCCTCAAGACTTCCCAGCTTCACCAGGTGGTCTCTGGTCTTCCCTTTGAGAACCAGATGGGCCTCCACAGAAGGCAGTTTTCCTTTACCCCACCCCCATGTGTCCAGAACTGGGTCTGGAAGCTAGGATACCTGGTAGCCTTGGCTGTGGGGTCGACTGTCCCATGGGGGACACAGCTCAGCCCCCTCCCTCCTCCACTCTCTAGGGGTCCTGAGGAGACCCGCACACTCCACATAGAGCTTCAGCTCAGGCTTCTAGACAGAGAGGAGGTGCAAGGCAGGCACTTACTGAAATGGACCCCGCAGTAGGAACCCACTCCATGCCAGGCAGGATTCCACGAGCGGCCCCCACCTCCTGACAGTGAGCTCTCCTGCACTGTGCCCTCTCTGTCCTGACATGGCCCTGGCGAAGCTCATGACTGTATCCTAGACCTCGCAGGTTCACGGATGAGCGGACTATTGCCCCAGGACGGAATACACCCAGAAGATGAGCGTTTGGGCTACATGCTGGGGTGGGTTAAGATTTTTGGGATGATGGGATGGGACAACAGTGTATTGCACATGAGAAGGACATGAATTTGGGGGTAGGGAAAAGCTAGAAAACTGTGGATTGATTTGTGTTGGAATCTTAACCCTTAGAACTGTGGATGGAATTCCATTTGGGAATAGGGTTTCTTTCTTCTGTTTGAGGTCACATCAGGGTGTGCCTTCA
>NW_006922268.1:412195-413325 GCF_000298275.1 Orycteropus afer afer | reverse complement strand
AGGAGCTCTGGGAGGCAGACAGGAATGCTCCTAATCTTCAGTCTCCAAACCCCAGGAGTAATAACCTGTCCTCCACTGACAAGGACTTGAGATGGTGACTCCACAAAAGCACCTGCAAAGGCTAAACACATATGTCTATATAAATGCTGTAGCCATTTAGAAAGAAAAAATAAATAAATAAACGCCACTACTTCTAACAGTCAGGCAAGTTAGAAATGCCTCTTACATTCTCAGGCGCACCTGCAAATGTAACAATAGCTGGAAGAGAGCATAAGGTGGGCCTGGAGGTGCTGAGTTGGCACTAGAGCTTCATGTCCAACACCAGTCCTCTCTGGACCAATGACCACCCATCCTATATCCGTCAGGTGGTCCTGCTTTCCAGTATTATGCCCTGTTGTATGATTAAGTGCAGTCAGACTTCTCAGACTATGGGTGTTCTGATTTAACCAGAACCAAACCAAACTCACTCTGTCAAGTCAATTCTGACTCATAGCAACCATGTAGGACAGAATAGGGTTTCCAAGCAGATTGCCCCATCTCTTCCACAGAGCAACTGGTGGGTTCAAACCACCAACCTTTTGGTTAGCAGCCAAATGCTTTAACCACTGCACCACCAGGGCTCCTTTCCTTCTAATTTAAGTCTTGGAAAAGATGGTTTCCATAACTTTGATCTACGTAGAAATATACCTCCTTGAGTGAGAACAGAGATAGGTAGTCAACAATGTCCAAACTCAAAAACAAACTCGCTGTCATTGAGTCAATTCCAACTCATAGTGACCCTGTTGGGTTTCCAAGGCTGTAAATCTTTATGGAAACAGACTGCCTTGTCTTTCTTTCATGGAGCAGCTGGTGGGTTTGAACTACCAACCTTCTGGTTAGCAGCCACATGCCTTAATCACTACCCCACCAGAGCTCGTCAGCAATATCCAAGAGGAAGAAATCAGTCTGATCACCCAAGTTAACTTTGGCAATCAATGAGGTGCCAGATGTAGGCAAATGGCTCCCATATTGGAGAACCCCAGTGACAGGGGTAGGGAGAACATGCTGTAAAGTGGGTCTTATTGGGAGTGAGTTTAGAGGTTCTATTAATACCAGCTATAAAAAGTGGTACATTCCTTTTTCATGATTCC
>NW_006922268.1:411067-412095 GCF_000298275.1 Orycteropus afer afer | reverse complement strand
GGTCAGCCAGGGTCAGACTCCCATCTCCTGTGTAGCACTGTGATTGGTGGGCCTGGGGAGCAGGGCTCTCACTAAGCTCTGCCACAGCAGGTTAACTTTCCAATTACAATTTTATTTATTGCAAATGATGTCATAATGACAAATACTGAAGAAGCACTTAAACTGGCTCACGTCCCCACAAACACACGGGTTGACTTTGCCCAGGCTATGGATTGAATGGAAGCAGCAGTTGAGGCATCAGACAATGTATTGCATTGGGCAGACCTGCTGCAAAAGGCCTCTTTCAAGTGCTGAAGAGCAAAGATGTCTCTTTGAAGATTAAGGTGCACCTAACCCAAGCCATGGTGTTTTCAATCATCTCATATGCATGTGAAAGCTGGACAATGAATAAGGAAGACCAAAGAAGAGTTGGTGCCTTTGAGTTGTGGCGTTGGCAAGGAATGCTGAAAGTACCATGGACTGCCAGAAAAATGAACAAATCTGTCCAGAAGAAGTGCATCCAGAGTGCTCCTTGGAAGTGAGAATGGCCAGACTTCATATCACCTAATTTGTTCATGTTGCCAGAAGGGACTACTCCCTAGAGAAAGAGGTCATGCTTGGTAAGGTGGAGAGTCAAACAAAAAGGGAAGGCTCTCAACGAGATACAGTGACTGCAGCGATGGGCTCAAGTATAGCAAGGATTGTGAGGCTGACACAGGACTGGGCAGTGTTTTGTTCTGTTGGACATGGGATTGCTATGAGTGGAAGCTGACTCGACGACATCTAAGAACAACATGGATTGAATTGTGGTCCTCAAAAAGAGAAGTGGAATTTTAGTGTGTATTCAAATTGCTGAGTTTTTGTCTGAGTAAATTTTTTCACTCAGAACAGTAACTTTCAGTCTTTTCTCTTTTTATTCGACACTCAATAAAAATCATATTTTGCATGGCGACACTGAGCATGAGTGGGGCTACACAGGCCTCACTCTGCAGAAGTCATGCATATTCATTAAGTGGATTCATCATAACTATTCATTAAGACCCCAGTCA
>NW_006922268.1:409800-410413 GCF_000298275.1 Orycteropus afer afer | reverse complement strand
GGACCCTCTTCTTCGGTACACAGGCTGATGTGAAGCTGAGTGGAGTTGGAATTTGTCAACATCTGAGGACAGAGATTCCGTAGCTAGATTGGACCCAGTACCTAGTAAGCACCCTCAGAGTGACCTAACTTCCAGAACACTGGGATGACTTCAGATTCTTTGGGAGAAGGGCTGGTGGAAAATAGTGTAGAAAATAAATAAGTGACTAACAAAGGGCTGTTAAGGGACCAAATGTGTTCAGTGTCCTCGGGCCATAAACCCACACATTTGGGCAACAGATGCTGCTGCTGTGACTGTGAATTCATCAAAGAGGTTTGAGTCTGTGAGACTCAGTCAAGTGGCTTCCAGAACCATTGGCCAAATATACAGCACATGGTTCAAAGTCTCTGCTTCATGATAAGGACTGTCCAGAATATTCGCCACTGTGAGTCTGCAGTCACACCTGATGTTCTTAAAATAAGGACTTATGCCTTTGATGGAGGCATGATGTGCTTAATGGTGCTGGTTGATAGTGGATCAGGATAGCTGGGTCTGTGGAATGAGGGAGGAAAACTGAACATCACGGGAGACAGGGAGGCCAGTTTTGTATAAAACTGTTGAACTGTAGGTAGTT
>NW_006922268.1:408585-409700 GCF_000298275.1 Orycteropus afer afer | reverse complement strand
GATTGAGGTGGTTCTGACAAGTGACTACCCCATGGTAACAGAGTAGAACTTCTCCCTTGGGCCTTCCGGCTATAATCTTTATGGCACCAGATTGCCAGGTCTTTTTCTGTCAGTGGATTTGAACAGACAACCTTTGAATTAGTAGCCAAGATTAGTAAGATTAGTAAGATTAGTAACACAAACCATTTGTGTTACCCAGGGGCCTCTACTGAATGGAATGGATCTGAATCCCCTCAAAGTGTTGTCCTGTAAAGGTGAGGATGGACATGGAGACAGTCATACACAGGGGAAGGACACCGTGTGAATATGCATCTCCAAGCCAAGGGACTCCAAGAGATGCCTGGTTTACCAGAAGCTGGAAGGACCTGCCCCTAAAGTGGATAGAAAGAGAGCAGGGTCCAGCTGACACCCTGAATTTCGACTCCCAGCCTCCAGAACTGGGAGACTGTGAGTTTCTGTTCTCTGAAGCCATCCTTTTTGTGGTTTTTTGTCATGGCAGTGCTGAGACATTAAGAAGCACCGTGAGTAACAACATTTAACTTTTGCATCATTTTCATCATAGCAAAGACTTCATTTGATAGATTTCTTTTCTTAATGGTACTTCCAGCATTTTCTTGTGGCTCACTCTCCTGTTGAACTGCCATGGCACTGGGCAAAACACAGAGGCTCTGAGTAAGTATTTGTTAAAACCATAAATTACTTTATTTACCCTCTACTTCTTTAGTGGGAGTGTTGAGTTTGCTTCATTTTTGCCGTTAAAAATCATGGTTAATGAGCTCCTTTGTGATTAGTGTTTTCCCTACTCTGCAGCATTTCATTAGGAAAAGTTCTTACCAATGGGGTTACTACCAGCAGCTCAGGGAGACACCAGCAAATCCCTGCTCGGGGAGAAAGTGCGTGTCTGCGTTCCCACGAGGAATGTTGGGATGCACTGGCTTTTCTATATCCTGGCCGCCACTGCTGGCTAGTCTTTCCTGTAACGTTGCCTAATTTCATAGTGCAAACACAGAGGGTTTACTTTGCAAATCGCTCTTTCACTAATTGTCTGGTAACATTTGCTTTTCATCTTCATTTTGCAAGCCTTTCCTGACCAGAGGGAGCACGCAGAGCCTCCC
>NW_006922268.1:405291-407813 GCF_000298275.1 Orycteropus afer afer | reverse complement strand
GTAGCAAGGGCCTAAGGCTCCATTGTGAATTAACAGACCACTGCCATCAAGTAGACAAGACCAATGGTGACTCTGTGTGTGGAGCATAGAACCATTTCTATAGAGCTTTCAATGGCTGCGAACTTTCTGAAGGAGATCACCAGAACTTTCCTCCAAGGCACTTCTGTGTGGGTTTGAAGGACCAATGTATAACCTACAGCATGTTAAGCCTCAGTACTGTCCAGGGGCTCCCAGTGTGAGTTAACTTGTGGTTAAATACTAACTGCATTGGGCAGATCTGCTGCAAAAGACTTCCTTACAGACTTAAGGAGCAAAGATGTCACTTTGAAGACTAAAGTGCTCCTAACTCAAGTCATGGTGTTTTCAATCACTTCATATGCACGTGAAAGCTGGACAATGACTAAGGAAACTTAAGAAGAGTTGATGTCAGGAAGGAAGTGTGTCAGGGTTGTATCCTTTCACCACACTTATTCAATCTATATTCTGAGTAAAGAACCCAAGAAGCTGGATTATATGAAAAAGAACATGGCATCAGGATTGGAGGAAGACTCATTAACAACCTGCGATACACAGATGACACAACTTCGATTGCTGAAAGTAAGGATGACTTGAAGTGCTTACTGATGAAGACTGAAGACGACAGTCTGCAATATGGGTTACATCTCAACATAAAGAAAACAAAATTCCTCACAACTGGACCAATAAGCAACATCATGATAAATGGAGAAAAGACTGAAGTTGTCAAGGACTTCATTTGCCTTGGATCCACAATTGACAGCAATGGAAGCAGCAGTCAAGAAATCAGACATCATATAGCACTGGGCAAATCTGCTACAAAAGACCTCTTTCAAGTGCTGAAAAGCAAAGATGTCTCCTTGAAGACTAAGATGCGCCTAACCCAAGCCATGGTGTTTTCAATCGCCTCATATGCATGTGAGAGCTGGACAATGAATAAGGAAGACTGAAGAAGAGTTGATGCTTGTGAGTTGTGGTGCTGGCGGAGAATGCTGAAAGCACCATGGACTGCCAGAAGACCTAACAGATCTGTCCTGGAGGAAGTGCACCCGAAATGCTCCTGGGAAGCGAGAGTGGCCGGATTGGTCTCACCTATTTTATCATGTCAGAGGTACCATTCCCTGGAGAAGGATATCATGCTTGGCAAAGTGGAGGGTCAGTGAAAAAGGGGAAGGCCCTCAACAAGATGGATTGACACAGTGCCACAATGAGCTCAGGTATAGTAAGTATTGCTGGCACCGGACCAGGCAGTGTTTTGTTCCATTGTACAGAGGGTTGCTATGAGTCGGAGCCAACTCGACAGCACCTAACAAGAACAACAACAAGGGTTGATGTCTTTGAATTGTGATGCTGGCAAGGAATATTGACAATACCATGGACTGCCCAAAGAACAAACAAATCTGTCCTGGAAAAAGTACAGCTGGAATGCTCCTTAGAAGCAAGAATGGCCAGACTCTGTCTCAGTTACTTTGGTCATGTTGTCAGAAGGGACTAGTTCTTGGAGAAAGACATCATGCTCAGCGAAAAAAGGGAAGGCCCTGGACGAGATGGACGGACACAGTGGCTGCAACGATGGGCTCAGGTAGGACCATGAGGCTGGGGCAGAGCCGGGCAGTGCTTCGTTCAGTTGCATAGAGGGTCAGTGGCTCCTAGCCACAATCGTCACCATCCAGGAGCTCCCAGTGTGGGTTAACATGCGGTTAAATTCTAACTCGGCCTTCCCTGCACCAGTCAGCTTGTGTTCTGGGCAGAGAGATGCTGTGGCTGCAGACACATTCAGCATTTCCCTAGACCATCCCCATTCAGGTATGAACACCTTTCAGAGTACTCAGACATCTTCAGGCCGCTGAACGTAAGAACACGGTCTTGCTAAAAGCACATAGCAGGGAAACCCCAGTGTTAAAAAGAGGTAAGTCTAAAATTCATCTCCAGGGTCACATTCAAATACACCAAAGAA
The DNA here is from genome assembly GCF_000298275.1 of Orycteropus afer afer. Classification (NCBI taxonomy): domain Eukaryota; kingdom Metazoa; phylum Chordata; class Mammalia; order Tubulidentata; family Orycteropodidae; genus Orycteropus; species Orycteropus afer. The sequence goes on along the minus strand of NW_006922268.1, from coordinate 405,841 downwards.
CGTGTGTCTCCTTTCTTTCTGAGCACGAAGGAGGCTCTTGGGCTGCTTGTCAGGGAACAGTCCTAATCCCTCCTCACATCAAAGTCAGGTAGGAGCGCCTGAGGTGAGGAGTCTTAAAGACAATGTAATCATTTACAGCTAATTCCCAGCAAACCAGCTCTGACTGAATGGCGGGCTACCAGAATGTTCAAATAGCAAGGTCTCCTGGGGTGAGCCAGGGCTCCAATCTGTGGAGGAGACGTGGATCCCCAAAATATCAGGCTGGGGGCCAAATCAGAATGTCACCAGGTCTAGTTGAGCAGTAACTTCGTCTTAAAACACCCCACTCGTGCACTGTGTGTGTGTGCCTCGCTCGGCAGGTCCCCACCACGTTGTCACTCTGCATGTCAAGATCTGCGCGGATGCACTGCGCCGTGTGCTGTCCGTGACGCGTCTGCAGCCACCCCGAGTATGAAGAGTTCTTCTGCCTGTTGTCATGGGAGCCTTGTGAGATAAGGTACAGGTGCTCCTTCAGGGGTGTAAATCCTACAGGAGAGAGCACAAACAAAAC
>NW_006922268.1:392784-397801 GCF_000298275.1 Orycteropus afer afer | reverse complement strand
TGCCCCATCTTCATTCTGAGGAGTGGCTGGTGGGTTTGAACCACCAGCCTTCTGGTTAGCAGTCAAGTGCCTTAGGCACTATGCTACCAGAGCCCCCATGGCTTGGGTTAGGTGTACCTTAATCTTTAAAGTGACATCTTGCTTCTTAACACTTTAAAGAGATCTTTACGGCAGATTTGCCCCAGTGAAATATGACATCTGATTTCTTGATTCCATGGGTGTTAATCGTGGATCCAAGTGAAATGAAATCCCTGACAAAATTGTGATGTTGCTTATTGGTTCAGTTGTGAGGATTTTTGTTTTCTTTATGTTGAGGTGCAATCCATACCGAAGACTCTAGTCTTTGATCTTCATCAGTAAGTGCTTCAAGTCCTCTTCACTTTCAACAAGCCAGATTGTGTCATCTGCATATCACAGGTTGTTAACGAGCCTTCCTCCAATCCTAATGCCATGTTCTTCCTCATATAGTCTGGCTTCTCAGATTATTTGCTCAGCATCCAGATTGAATAAATATGTTGAAAGGATACAACCCTGACTCATGCTCTTCCTGAGTTTAAACCATGCAGTATCCCCTTGTTCTCTTTGAATGACAGCTTCATGGTCTGTGTACAGGTTCCTCGTGCACATGATGAAATATTCTGGAATCTCCATTCTTCACAATATTATTCATAATTTGTTATGATCCACACATTCGAAAGTCTTTGCATAGTCAGTAAAACACAGGTAAACATCTTTCTGTTATTATTTGCTCTCATCCAAAATCCATCTGACATCAGCAATGATATCCCTCAATCCATGTCCTTTTCTGAATCCAGCTTGAATTCTGGCAGTTCCTGTCAATATGCTGCTGCAACCATTTTTTAATTATCTTCAGCAAAGTTTTACTTTTGCTAATCACCTACCACCCAGAAAGTTCCCCCAGCATCCTCTGATCCACAGATAGGCGGGAAAGTTTCCACACTGCATTGGCTGATAGATTTCCAGCCTAGAGGACACCCAGGCCACAATGTGAGGGTGACGAGACCCGATGTAGGTTTCACTTCTCAGAACCTTCCACCAGGTCAGGTAAGGCCCCTGCCTCCTCAAACACCTTTCCTGTGCATCCCTGTTTGTCTGGCCAGTGGCCAGCCCTTTTCATCTGGATTGAACTTGGAGAAAAGCTGAGAGGGGCATGGAGGAGCTTGTTTTCCTCAGAGTTCTATATCAAGTTTCTCAGTTCAACACTATTCACAAGAACCTACCGCCAATGAGTTGATTCTGACTCATAGTGAACCCATAGGTTTTCCAAGGCTCAAATCATTACAGAAGCTGACTGCCTCATCTTTCTCCCACAGAGTTGCTGGTGGTTTCAAATTGCCAACCTCAGTTAGCAGCCCAATGCCTTAACCACAGTGCTACCAGAGCTCCTTATAGATTGTATAATCTCTTCTTTATGGCGCAGTGAGTTGGTTCAAGGGTAGAATTTTTGCCTTCCATGTGGGGTACCAGGGCACAATTCCTGGCCAACACACCCTTCTGCAGCCACCACTCATCTGCGAGTGGAGGTTGCAAATTACCTGATGCTGAACGAGTTTTAGTGGAATTTTCAGATTAAGGCAGATTAGGGTGAAAAGCCTGTTAATCAGCTTCTGGAAATTAACCAATGAGAAGGTTGTGGATCACAACGTCCAATCTACAGTTGATCTGGGGGCTGGCACTGGGGCAGATAGCATTTCATCCAGTTATGCCATGAGATCCCCATGTGAGGGGCCAGCTTGATGGCCGCTAACAGCAACAATTCTTTATTTGGGGGGGATGTGGGGGCTGCTCGTGCATTGTAGGATGTTGAGCAACATCCCTGACCCCCACCCACTGCATGCCGGTAACACCGCTCCCTTTCAGAGTGACAAAAAACACTGTCTCCAGACATTGCCAGGTGTCCCCAGGGGGCGAATTCACCCTGGTGGAGAGCCACTGTGCCATAGGGGCTTGTTCATGTTCTATAAAAGGAAATGGACAGATCGATATGCATATGGACAACTGTGCAATTTAAAGGTAATCTGTAACAACTGTATTAATTATACAATTAAATACTATTATGTGGTTTTCTACAAATGTCACTTTCCAGATAAAACTCAGAATTCTTATTTGAACCAGATTCAACCCCAGTCAATTTTTGTCTTTCCTCCAGCAAGTTTCCACTGGACATGTTCTCTCTTGCTTCCTGTTCCAAACTGTTGTTTATTGCTGCTAAGAAACATCTGCTGTACCCCAAATAATGGCTTTCAGTGGTGCTAAGGACTGCCATGTTCTCTGGCAATGTTGTAGGGTTTAATAAATTTATGAGAACAAAATTCATAGTGATGCCTGGGCAGGAATCAACAGGAAGAGCTACATTCTGTGTGAATTATGAGACGTACTGCCTCCTTTTCTTTGGGGTTACCCAGAATGGTGGCACCATTCTTAAAGTCCAAAGCTCTGGCTGGGTTCTGGGATGCAGTACATATGGGACAGAAGGGGAGGAAGATAAGAAGCTTCCTCGTCCACACCATATGTTTCACATTGTGCTCTTGCCCACGGTAAGGGTCAGTGGTGGACCAGGGCATCCTCTGAGGAGGGGGCTGAAGGAACTCTCCAACACGTTCATCCATCACCTCCTCAGACACACACAGGGGGAGGTCAGCCAAACAGCAAGGCTGTCTCTGGAGCAGAATGTCACTGTCCTTCATCTCCTCCAGCCCAGTGTGGGAGAAGCTGTATATGGCCATGCTGACAGCTGAGGACAGCCCTGCCTCATAATGAGGGCTGGCAGGGAAGGAAGCATAGGAACTGGGTCTTATCTGATGGGATCCCTGCATAGAGTTCAAATGAATTACTTTCCGGAGACTCTCGGGCTAATACAACACACTCGTGGAACAAGAAATGTCAGTGTAAACAGGAATGCGGGAGTAACAAAGAGTGCTAGCATGACTATGAGGGCTAGTGTACCAAGGATGGTCAGTGCAATGGGGAATCCTGGAGTACCAGAGTGCTAGTGTAACAGGGAACACAAGAGTAACAATGAAAGTCAGTGTAACAAGGAATGCTAGGTCAACCAGCATGGCTAGGGTAACTATTAGAGCTAGTGTAACAAGGAATGCCTGTGTAATACGGAATGTGATGGCAACTGGGAGGGCTACTGTAACTGAGGGCTAGTGTAACAAGGATGGGTGTGTAACAAGGAATGCTGGAGGAACAGAGTGCTCCTGTTACTAGGAGTGCTGGCAAAATAAAATTATTTTCTTTTACATTTTTTTCTCATCAGAATGCTAGTGGGACTGGAGTGGCCTGCTGTGTTGAAATGCCAATCTTCACCACGAGAATTATAAGCTGAGTGTTTATGGGGTCTTGAGGTGGGGAGGGGTCTTCTGAGCAGAAGATGCAAGGTCTCATTCATAAAATCGAAACACTCTCAGTGACATGATCAGAAGGTCAGAAGCCTTCTGGTTGGAGACCACAACTTCCACCACAGAATTGAGAGGAGCTGTGTGTGTGGGATCCCTCAAAAGCAGCGAGAAGCATAACCGTGCTCAGAAGAGTAGGCCAAAGGTGTCACCAAAGAAATTCAAAGAAGGCCAATATGAAAATGAGTCACAACAGCCCAAAAGTGGAAAGACTTCAATGACCAGGAAAGTGTGTGAGTGGTCTACAGTAGAACCAGTAACAGAAATGTGTGCAGCCACTCACAACATTTACGTTGGTCTGCATTTATACTTGTGAGAACGTTTTAAGAATTAAATGCAAAAATCAGATCATAAAGCATGATCTTATTCATGTAAGAATACTTATAAACACATAACAAAAAGTATATAAAAAATGGGACTACATGCACCAAAATATTACCAGTGCCTACCTCCAGATCTTGTTGAGGGCCCTCCCCTCTTCATTGATCCTCCACTTTACCAACCATGATATAGTTCTCCAGGGAATGGTCCCTTCTGACAACACGACCAAAGTAGTGAGACGAAGTTTGGCCATTCTAGCTCCCAAGTAGCATTCTGGCTGCACTTCTGCCATGACATTTTTGTTAGTTCTTTTAGCAGTCCATGGTACTTTCAGTATTCTTTGCCAACACAACTCAAAAGCATCAACTCTTCTTTGATCTTACTTATTCATTGTCCAGCTCTCACATGCATATGCGTGATTAAAAATACCATAGCTTGTGTCAGGCGCACCTTAGTCCTCAAGGAGATATTTTGGATCTTCAGCACTTGAAAAAGGTCCTTTGCAGCAGATTTGCCCAATGCTATATAAGGAGCTCTGGTAGCATAGTGCCTAAGGCACTTGACTGCTACCCAGAAGGCTGGCGGTTCAAACCCACCAGCCACTCCTTGGAAGAAAGGTTGGGCAATCTACTTCTCTAGTGATACTGTCTCAGAAAGCCAAAGAGGGGTCGCTACGAGTCGGGATCGACTCGATGGCACATCACAACAGGAACATATGACATCTGACGTCTTGACTGCTGCTGTCATTGGCATTGATAGTAGAACCAACCAATATGAAGTCTGACACCTTCACTTTTTTCTCCATTTATCGTGATGCTGCTTATTGGTCCAGTTATTAGGATTTTTGTTTTCTTTATATTGAGATGTAATCCATACCGCAGAGTATATTCTTCAATCTTCATCAGTAAGTGCCTCAAGTCATCCTCACTTAAGCAAGCAAAGCTGTGTCACCAATGTATTGCAGGTTGTTCATGAGTCTTCCTTCAATCTTGATGCCATGTTCTTCTTCATATGGTCCAGCTTCTCGAATTATTTGCTCAGTATATAGATTGAATAAGTATGGTGAAAAGATATAACCCTGATACACTCCCTACTTGATTTTAAACCATGCAGTATCCCCTTTTTCTGTTTCAATGATAGCCTACTGGTCTATGTACAGGTTCCTCATGAGTATAATTAAGTGTTCTGGAATTCCCATTCTTCTCAATGTTATCCACAATTTGTTATGATCCACACAATCAAATGCTTTTGCATAGTCAATAAAACACAAGTAA
>NW_006922268.1:390181-390759 GCF_000298275.1 Orycteropus afer afer | reverse complement strand
GTGACATAGCTTCCAGCCTCACAGCAACATGCAAGCCACCACAGTGTGACAAACTGACAGACAAGTTTGCCTCCCTTAGCTGTTCCAAACTGCTGCCTGCTCACTTTCTTGTCTCCCTGAGATGCTCTTCTGGTAGTCCATGGTATTCTCAGTATTCTTTAGTAACCCCATAATTCAAAGGTATCAACTCCATTTCAGTCTTTCTTATTCACTGTCCAGCTTTCACATCCATATGAGGCTGCTGAAAATACCATGACTTGGGTCAGATGCACCTTAGTCTTCAAAGTGACATCTTTGCTCCTTAACACTTTAAAAGGGTCATTTGCAGCAGATTTGCCCAGTGCAATAGGATATCTTATTTCTTTACTACTGCTTCCATAAATGTTGACTGTCGATACAAATAAAATGAAATCCCTGATAACTTCAATCTTTTCTCCATTTATCATGATAATTGGTCCAGTTGTGAGGATTTTGGTTTTCTTTATGTTGAGGTGTAATCCACTCTGATGGCTGTAGCCTTTGATCTTCACCAGTAAGTGCTTCAAGTACTCTTCAGTTATCTTCAGCAAGATTTTACT
>NW_006922268.1:364232-365743 GCF_000298275.1 Orycteropus afer afer | reverse complement strand
GTTATGTGGTGTCCAACACATAGAGACCCTTCATTGGTTTTCCAATGTAGTATCACTGTGTACGGAAGGAGATTGCCCAACTTTCCTTTTGAGGAGTGGCTGGTGGGTTTGAGCCACCAGCCTTCTGGTTAGCAGTCAAGTGCCTTAGGCACTATGCTACCAGAGCTCCTATGTATGTTACTAGGTTATTTTTATTTATTAATTATTTTTTATTGAAATAATTATTTATTATTTTTCATTTACAAACCAAAGATAAACAGAATGAACTAATTGGGTCTCTACTAATCCTATAATTACCTGGTTCTACTGAGAACATGTGGAGCTCTGGTGGCCTGGTTAAGGCATTGGGCTGCTTACCAAAATGTAGGCAGTTCGAACCCACCAGCTGCTCCACAGGAGGAAGGTGAGGCAACCTACTTCCGTAAAGACTTACAGTCTTGGTGTTACAGTGGGGTCACTATGCATCGACGTCGACTTGATGGCAGTGGGTTTGGTTGCCTGGGTTTTGGGAACATGCAGTTTGTTGTTAGTTATCACTGACTCCGTTCTGACTCAAAGTGACCAGAGGCATGAAAGACTGGAAGACTGCCTGGCCCTGCATCATCCTCCCGATCACTGCTGTGTCTGAGCCCATTGTCGCAGCCACTGTGTCGATCCGTCTCATGGAGGGTCTTCCCCGTTTCTGCTGACCCTCTGCTTTACCAAGCACGATAGCCTTCTTCAGGAACCGGTCCCTTCTGACATGACCAAAGTACGTGGGACGAAGTCTGACCATTCTCACTTCTAAGAAGCATTCTGGTTGCACTTCTTCCAAGACAGAGTTGTTCGTTCTTCTGGCAGTTTGAGGTACTTTCAGCATTCTTTGCCAGTATCACAATTCAAGTGCATCAATTCTTCTGTCTTCCTTATTCAATGTTCAGTTTTCACATGCATATAAGACAATTGAAAATACCATAGCTGCATCAGACACACTTTAGTCCTCAAATTCACATATTTTAAACAGATATTCTTCTGAACTGCTGCTTCCAGGGGCGTTAATTGTGGATCCAAATAACATGAATCCTTGACAACCTCAATCTTCTCTCCATTTATCGTGATGTTGTTATTAGTCCAGTTGTGAGGATTGTGTTTCCTTTATGTTGGGGTGGAGTCCCTACTGAAGGCTGGAGTCTTCGATCCTCACAGCAAGTGCTTCAAGTTCTCTTCACTTTCAGCAAGCAAGGTTGCTTCATCTGCATATCATTAATGAGTCTTCCTCCAATCCTGATGTTGCATTCTTCTTCATATGGTCCAGTTTCTTTGATTATTCGGTCAGTAATTCAATACAGACTGAATAAGTATGGCGAAAAGATACAACCCTGACATGTAGCTTTCCTGATTTAAACCATGCAGTATCCCATTACTCTGTTCTAATGATTATCTCTTAGTCTATGTACAGATTCTGCACAAGCGCAATTAAGTGTTCTAGAATTCCCATTCTTCCCAATGTTATCCATAACTTGTTATGATGC
>NW_006922268.1:357096-363312 GCF_000298275.1 Orycteropus afer afer | reverse complement strand
TTTCATGTCATCCCACAACTAGTCTGGTTGTGAGAACATAAAGTCACATGAAACATGGTGAAAATTCCATATGAAAATTTTAGATCATCCCACATTTCATTAACACAGGTTACTGCAAGCATGAAGTAATGTTGGGTCTTGGCGGTCATCAGCTTTACTGTGAAACACCAGATGGATTTTCACGACTTGCCTCAGCAACAGAGTGGTATGTGGTGGAACCATCTGGGATTTCAGGCCCCAACTCTCTGGTGATAATCTGGAAGCCAACAGTCAGACTTTAGCTCTGAGTTGTCTTGTCTTTCTCATCGTGCAGGTGGGTTTGTGCTGACTCAGCCTCTCTCTCTCTCTCTGTCTCTGTCTCTGTCTCTGTCTCTGTCTCTGTCTCTCTCTCTTCGTCTCTTCTACTGCTCTTGTGAGGCAATTCGGTGTCCAGGTTCCCTGGGATCTTAGTCTCTTTGGGCTCTTCTAAATCACCACACACTGGTGGCTTAAGCAGTGGAGACTGATTCTCTCACAGGTCTGGAGGCCAGAAGGAGTCAGGGCATCAGCAGGGCTGTAGTCTCCCTCAAGGCTGTAAGGGAAGATTCTTTCTTGTCTCTTTGGGCTTCTGGTGGCCCCAGGAGGTCCTTGACTTGCAGCTGCAGCATAACTCTGTCATCGTATGGCCCCCTTCCATCTGTCTCTTCTCTTTTGTAAGACATCACTCAGATGGGACTAGGATGCACCCTACTCCTCTGTGACCTCATGTTAGCTAGTTACATCTGCAAAGATGCTGTTTTCAAACAAGGTCACTCCACAGGTGCCAGGGTTAGGACTTGAACATATCTCTGGGGAGACACAATTCACCCTTAACACTCGGACTCTGGCCAACCTGCTTCCAAATGCAGACACTTTTTGTCTGTGTGACTTCATACAAGAATGCAGTAACAGCAAGTTTGGGGGGGTTGCTGTGAGCATTGAGTACAATTTTGCAATGTAAAGCCCTTATCATTGGGGTTACACCTGTCAATGTTGGAATAGATATTAATAATCTTAAAATTGTTGTTAGTTGCCATCAAGTCGGTTCTCAGCTCAGGGTGCCCCCGTGCACAGTGAGTGAAATGCTGCCTGGTCCCGTGCCATCCACTATGATAAGTTATGGATAGGGCAAATCTTAGTAGATACATCAAATTGCATCATTTTCCAAAGAAAAGCCCCCGTGGTTTCCTATTACAGGAAAGGGGTGTTATGAATTAGATTGTGTCCCCTACAAGCTCTGTTGACAGCATTTTCAATAGTCTGATATGCATGTGAGAGCTGGACAATGGATAAGGAAGACCGCAGAAGAATTGATGCACTTGAATTGTGGTGTTGGTGAAGAATACGGAATGTATTGTTAGAAGAACAAAGAAATCTATCTTGAAGAAAGTACTGCTGGAATGCTCCTTAGAAGCGAGAATGGCCAGACTTCATCTCACCTACTTAGGTCATGCTTTCAGGAGGGACCAGTCCCTGGAGGAAGACATGATTCTTGGGAAAGTAGAGGGTCAGCAACAAAACGAAAACCTTTAACAAGATGGATTGATACAGTGGCTACAATGATGAGCTCAAGCATGGCAATGATAGTGAGGCTGGTGCAGGACCAGGCAGTGTTTCATTCTGTTGTCCATGGGGTCATGATGAGTCAAAATGATTCGATGGCACCTAACAAGAACAAGAAAAGAACAAGAAGAAACGACGTGTTGCTATCCTAACCTCTGTACCTATGAATGTGACCTTGTTAGGAAACAGCATCCTTACAGATGTAACTAGCTAGGTCAACAGGAAGTCTTATGGGACTAGGTCATACTCATCCTATAACTGGTGTCTTATAAAAGAGGACCCACTGGCAAATTTGAGATGCATCTGTGAACAGCAGAAGAATGCCAAGGGTCACCAGGAGCCACTGGAAGCCAGGAGAGAGCCAGGGGGCAGTTCTTCCCTCAGCGTCTCAGAAGGAATCAACAGGGCCAACACCCTGATTTGGACTTCAGGTTTCCAGTCCCATGAAAGAATACATTCCTGTTCACTAGAGCCTCTTGCTTTGGGGTGTTTTGTTTCAGCTGCCCTAGGAGACACATATGGCCAGCTTCTTTCCCATGGAGTCCACCTAGTGTGAGTAGATATGATATGGCTTTGCTTAACTTCTATTGCCCAGACGTGAATGGAAGCTGATGTCAGCCTTGGCCCTGTGAATACTGGAGACCCTCGTCCCCACTCTTGCCCCCTCCATGGAATGCAGAGCCTGCTGTGAACTCAGTCCCTGAGCCAACCAGCCACTGCCCACCGTCAGTGGCTCTGGGCCCATTTGCCCGACACAGGCAGCACTGAGGGTCATTATCTGCCCACTTGGGCCAGCCTCCCGCCTCCCTTTCCAGGTGGGCTTCATGGCTTCTAGTTGTGCCCTGGGGCTTGGTCTGCTCTTCCCCTTGTAATCCACTTCCAGATAAAGTCATTCTCAGATCAGCAACAAAGAAAGTCCAGGATTCCTTAGGCTTTGTACCAGCTGAACCTGCTTCATGAACATCTATTCAATTTATAGGCACTCAGTCTGAGCATGACGTGCAGCCGTTGGCAGCAGGCAGTAGTACAACGCCTTGTCCTGTTTCCTTAGAAATATGGTCATCGACACACAGACCTCTTCTGACTGCACCAAGACTCCTCACTAAGAAGACACTTCAAAATTTTCCATCTGTGACTGTAACAACTCCAAACAAGCCTCTATATTCTGCTGACTGGTGCCCTACACTGCAGAAAAGGTGTAAGCTTCCTGAAAAACACGTCTCAGCTCCTGGTGGGTTGCACCACTGTATAAATATTAGCCCAAAAGCTGGAGTTTCATTTCCTTCCCCTTTAATCACTAAATTGCACATCTGACTGTATTTTCACTGTCGATGCCAACTGCTGTCATGTTGCCACGACTCTATCAGGATGGAAAATAGATGTGACCATCGCTTTACCATTGTTTATCCTGCATGTGGCTCTGGACTGGGCATCACAGGACAAATGAGAAATAAAAGCCTGTGTATTCTGGTTCCCTAGTGCCACTCTGACAGGAATAAACCACAGATGGGATGGCCTTAACAAACAGGAGTTTATTCTTACAATTTGGAGGCTTTAAGTCCAAGTTCAAAGTGCAAGGCTCTAGGGACTGGGTAAAAGCCCCTCAACCTTGGGGTTCAGCTCTGCCTCCTGCTCCTGGCCCAATGGAACTGGAGGCATTTCTTCACTCAGACAGCTGCTGGCTGCTGAAATTGACAAGCCCAAGGTTGACAAATAAAAAGGCACAGTGCCAATGTTACCAAAGCACATGGCAGGCAATTAGCTCAAGTCCACTGAAAGTTCCAAGGTCGGCAGAGCATGGCAGGCTGCTGAACAATGACATGGCTACATGCAGGGTCCAAGGGTGCCATAAGCTGGAGACCATTCCCCAAGCTGTTCCTTATACGCAGGAAGCAGACCACATGCCCAAAGCAGCTACTCAGCTGCTCCCAGTAGATTCCACCACGGAGTTAATGACCAATCTCACCACGGAGAATAACTACATTCAGCTGCCCAGCCAGTCACCCAGGCCCAGCCAAGCTGACACACAGACATAACCACCACACTGTGCCACAAAGAACCTGCAGCCAGGGCAATAAGACCAGGCAGTGGGATAGAGTTCATACCAGACATCGGAGAGAAGCATTTCCACTAGAAAAAGACCGTTTTTAAAAATAGCTATTATTTCTCAGGGCAGCTTCAGGTTTACACAAAAACCTCACAGAGAGTGCTCGTGTGCCCTGCTCATCCTGCACGTAGTACCCCTTTTTGTTAACGTCTTACATTCACGTGGCACATTGGTTATAGCTGATGAACCAACATTGATAAGGTATTATGAACTAAAGTTAGAGCTGACTCACCAGCATGTAACAACAACAAAGTCTATGGTTTACATTAAGGACCTCTCCTGGTGTTGGACACATACTTAATGTCATGTGTCTGCCATTACAATATCACACAAGATAGTTGCACTACCAATGTCCTGTTGTCGTTGTTGTTAGGTGCCGCTGAGTCAGCGCCAAGTCAAAGCAACCCTATGGACCACAGAACGAAGCACTGCCCAGTCCTGTGCCCGCCTCACGGTCCTTGCTGTGCTTGAGCCCATCGTTGCAGCCACTGTGCCAATCCATCTCGTTAAGGGCCTTCCCCTCTTTCATTGACCTTCCACTTCACCAAGCATGACATCCTTCTCCAAGGATTGGTCCCTTCTCAACACGTGACCAAAGTAGGTGAGACGATGTGGTAGCTAAGGTTGTGTGTCAACTTGGCTGGGCCTGGTTGAGTGGCTGGGTGGCTGGATGTAGTATTCGCTGTGATGAGACCGGTAATCAACTCCATGGTGGAACGTCCTGTGAGCAGCTGAGGAGCAGCCTTAGGGAATGCAGTCTGCTTCCTGTACATAAGAAGACACTTTGACAAAGGTCTTGAGATTTGGGGCACACTTGGATACTGCATTAGCCAAGTCTTTATTCAGCAGCCTGCTGTGTTGCTTGCTGGTCTTGGCACTGTCTCTGGCCTTGAACAAGTGACCTGCTGGCTTGCTTGACAATCTTGGGACTTTGCCATTTTACTTGTCAGCCTTGGGTTTGTCAGCCCCAGCAGCCAGCAGCAGCCTGAGTTAGGAGACACCACCAGCTCTAGGGGGCCAGGAGCAAGAGGCAGAGCTGAAGCCCAAGGTTGACAGGCCTTCACCCAGCCCCTTAACCTGGCACTTTAAACTTGGGCATCTAGCCTCCTAAACTGTAAGAGAATAAATCCCTGTTTGTTAAAGCCATCAGCTTGTGGTATTTCTATTAGAGCAGCACTAGAGAACCAAAACAATAATCAAGGCCATAGTTTGGCTCTCATGGACTTGTTTTAATTCTCTTTAGCTTCAGCTTGAACTTGCATATGAGCAACTGATGGTCTGTTCCACAGTCAGCTCCTGGTCTCGTTTTGGCTGAAGATATTGGATTCTCCATCGCTTCTTTCCACAGAGGTAGTCAGTCTGTTTCCTGTGTACTCTGGTGAAGTCCACGTGTGTGGCCACTGTTTGCGTTGTTGAAAAGGGTGTTTGCAATGAATAGACATTGGTCTTGCAAAATTCTATCAGGCAACCTCCAAAGTCATTTTCATCACCAAGGCCATATTTTTCAACTACTGATGATTTTTCTTTGTTTCCAACTTTCGCATTACGATCACCGATAATTATCAATATATCTTGATTGCGTGTTTAATCAGTTCCAGACAGCAGAATTTGGTAAAAATCTTCAGTATCTTCATTTTTAGCTTTGGTGATTGGTGGACAAATTTGAATAGTAGTAATAGTTACTGGTCTTCCTTGTTGTGGTCATTAGGTGCCACCGAGTCATCCTTGACTCACAGAGACCCAACATACAGCAGAATGAAACACTGTCCAGTGCTATGCCCGCTCCACAATCCTTGCTATATTTGAGCCCATCATTGCAGCCACTGTGTCAATCCATCTCGTTAAGGGCCTTCCCCTCTTTCATTGATCTTCCACTTTACCAAGCATGATATCCTTCTCCAAGGAATGGTCTCTTCTTACAACATGACCAAAGTAGGTGAGATGAAGTCTGGCCATTCTCACTTCTAAGGAGCATTCCAGCTGCACTTCCTCCAGGACAGATTTGTTAGTTCTTTTAGAAGTTCACAGTACTTTCAGTATTCTTCACCAGCACCACAACTCAAAAGCATCAACTCTTCTTTGGTCTTCCTTATTTGTTGTCTAGCTCTCATATGCATATGAGGTGATTGTAAATGCCATGGCTTGTGTCAGGCACACCTTAGTCTTCAAGGAGACATCTTAGCTCCTCAGCATTTGAAAGAGGTTTTTTGCAGCTGCTTTGCCCAATGCTGTATGTCATTTGATATCTTGACTGAAGCTTCCATTGGTGTTGATTGTAGAGCCAAGTAATATGAAGTCTTTGGCAACTTCAATCTTTTCTCCATTTTATTGTGATGCCACTTAATGGACCAGTTGTGAGGATTTCTTTTCTTTTCTTTTCTTTTCTTTTTTTTTTTTTTTTGAGATGTAATCCATATTGGAGACTGTAGTACTTGAAACAGTTACTTCACGGTTGATTTTCCCAGTGCTACACGTCGTCTACTGTCCTGACTGCTGCTTCCATTGGCATCGATTGTAGAACCAAGCAA
>NW_006922268.1:354423-356378 GCF_000298275.1 Orycteropus afer afer | reverse complement strand
AAATGCATTTGCATAGTCAATAAAACACAAGTAAACATCTTTCTGGTATTCTTTGCTTTCAGCCAAGATCCATCTGACATCAGCAATGATATCCCTCCATCCGACATCCTCTTCTGAATCCAGCTTGCATCTCTGGAAGTTCTGTGTGAATATACTGCTGCAACCATTTTTGAATTATTTTCAGTAAGATTTTACTTGTGTGTGATATTAATGATACCGTTCGATAATTCCTACATTCTGTGTGATCACCTTTCTTTGGAATGGGTACAAATATGGATCTCTTCCACTCAGTTGGCCAGGTAACTGTCTTCCAAATCTCTTGGCATAGCCAAGTGAATGCCTCCAGCAGGGCATCTGTTTGTTGAAACATCTCAATAGGTATCTCGTCAATTCCTGGAGTCTTGTTTTACACCACTTTCTTCAGTGCATCTTTGACTTCTTACTTTAGTACCATTGGTTCTTGATCATATGCCACCCCCAGAAATGGATGAACATCAGCCAATTCTTTTTGGTACAATTACTCCGTGTATTCCTTCCATCTACTTTTGATCTCTTCCTTATAGGTATATGGATATTATCCCATCACTGACAGCATTGTACTTTAGGATAGATCTCAAAACATTCTTAGTGATGATGAATGCCATGTCATTCCTGTTCAATTTGTGATTCTTAGCATAGTATATCATATGACTGTCTGATTCAAAAAGGCCAAAACAAGTCCATTTTAGCTCACTAGTGCCTAGGATATTGTTCTTTATGTGTTCCATTTCATTTTTGACAATTTCCAATTTTCCTAGTTTCATACTTTGTACATTCTATATTCCAATTATTAGTGAATGTTTGCAGCTGCTTCTTCCCATTTTGAGTCATGCCCCTTCAGCAGAGGTCCCAAAAGTTTAACTCCATCCACATCATTTAGGTCAACTCTACTTGAGAAGGCAGCTCTTCCCCAGTCTAATTTGAGTGCCTTCCAACCTGAGGGGCTCATCTTCTGGAACTATATCAGACAATGTTCCATGGCTATTCATAATGTTTTCTAGTAATATATCAGATACTGTTTCACTGCTATTCATAAGGTTTTCACTGACCAAGTCTTAAGAAGTGGATGGCCCCTTCCTTCTTCCCAGTCTGTCTTAGTCTGGAACCTCCACTGAAACCTGTCCACCATGGGTGACTCTGCCAGTATTTGAAATACTGGTAATGTAGCATGGCATACCACCCATCACCATTGAGTTTGTTCTGACTCACAGCATCCCTACATGACAGAGTAGAACTGCTCCATTGGGTTTCCAAGTCTGTCAATCTTTACAGAAGTCGACTGCCTCATGTTTCTCCACAGAGGGCCCGGTGGGTTCTAATCACTCATTTTTGGTTTGCTGCCAAGTGCTACACCCCTAGGTCTCTTTTCTCCTACCCCAGTGACCACTAATGAAATTTGATCTCTATGTGTTGCCTAGTCTGTATGTTTCTTATGAATGAGATCCTGTAACATTTGTCCTTTTGGCTGACTCACTTCACTCAGCATAATGTCTTCAAGTTCATCCACTTTGTAGCATTGTCAGGACTTTGTTTCTCCTTATGGCTGAGTAATATTCCATTGAAGGAATCTACCACAGTGTCATGTAATTAAATGAATTGTCTACATTCACAGTTTCTTTGCTATTCATAAGGTTTTCCCTGGCCAATTCTTTCAGAAGTGGACGGCCTCTTCCTTCTTCCTAGTCTGTCTCAGTGTATAAACGGGGCTGTTACCTATGCACCAGGTGCATCTCGCTGGGTTTTAAACACCAGAGGCTCAGCCTCGTGTCAGAAATGGTGAAAAAATTAGAGAGCAAAGCCATGTTTGACCTTCACCTCCTAGAAACCAGTTTTGTACTGATCCTGATTCTTATCCTTTGTGAATGTAGTTGTTGTTGTTGCTGTTAAGTGCCGTCGAGTCGTTTCCGACTCATAGC
>NW_006922268.1:323343-324358 GCF_000298275.1 Orycteropus afer afer | reverse complement strand
ACCAATCTCGAAAAAGAGTCAGTCACAGTTTGCTTTCACATGGGAAGGCTCTCAATGTACTTTCAGAGTTTTGCCCCAGGGTTATTTGAATTCATCAGCTTACTGTCATGGCTTGGTTAGGAGAGACTTGGACTTGGTGCAGATTTCAAGTACGGTGATATATTACATTGATGACATTATGTTGATATCAAACACAGAAGAGCAGGCTAGGGCAGATTTGAAAACAGTGCTGGCCCACATGATCAATATAGTATGGCTAACAAATCCAGCAAAAATCCAGGGCCCTGCCCAAACAGTGAAATTCTTGGGAATAACCTGGGCAGGAGCCACCCATGACATTCCACAGGTAACCAAAAATAAGTTGCTGTCACTACCTACCCCCAAGACTAAGCAGGGAGCCCAAATTGGTTTATTTGGATTCTGGAGAACACATATTCTACACCTGGGTATATTGCTGGCTCCTATCCATAAAGCCACTAGGAGGAAAAGTACATTTGAATGGGGTCCAGAGCAACAGCAGGCTATGTCCGAAATACAGAAAGCGGTCTCCCTGTCCTTGCCTTTAGGTCCTTATGATCCACATTCAGACATGATCTTGGAGGTGTCTGCTACAAGTGCTTATGCAGACTGGAGCTTATGGCAAAAACCTGAGAATGCTGCCCTACGATGACCACTGGGATTTTGGACTAGAAAGTTTCCAGATGCTGCAGCACGATACACACCATTTGAGAGGCAATTGCTTGCCTGCTATTGGGCACTGATTGAGACTGTTTCAATGACAGAAGGGCATAAAATTATTATGAGACCTGAAATACCCATAATGTCTTGGGTGATGTCAGAGAGGCACTTTAATAAGGAAGGTGGTGTCCAAAATAGTTCCATAATAAAATGGAAATGGTTTATTCAAGAAAAAGCAACCAAGAAGGATGCAAGGAGGCACCCATTGTATCTGTGAGCAGGTAGCCTCCTTTCCTATAGGTCCGACCCGGGAACCACCTGAGGAGCTGCCAGAACC
>NW_006922268.1:318474-321478 GCF_000298275.1 Orycteropus afer afer | reverse complement strand
AGTGTGCTCACCATTGGGACTGCCCAGGCTCTCTTACTAAGGCCAGCACACTTACTCTTTCCCCTTCCTCCTGGGTTCCCGAGAGACCGAGGGGAATGGAACCCATAAATGTGGCCATGTAGCCACTGTGGTTTCTCAGGTTGCTGCCACAGAAGAGCCCAGCCTGTCCCGTCTGACACCCTGACTGTCAGAACAAAATGCTGAGGGCGCCTTCTTTGGATTCCTTGGAATGAGAATGACAGCCAGCCATGTTCTAGTTCCATTCCCATCAATGACTCCTCAGGGCCTGTGGACCGATTGAAGGAGGAGCCAAAGGATCTAGGACCAGCTCAGATGGCACTCTCCCCAGACAAGTGTCTCACATTCAGTCAGGAAGATGAAACATGGATTACAAGGGAAATCTGATGGTCAGGTTTGGAAGAGAGAATAATGAAATTGCAAACACAAGAGACAGTGAGGTAGTACATCCCTGAGGACCTCCCATGGTGGTCAGCAGCTGCAGGGGCTGCAAGGATTTCCAGTGTTTTCATTTGGAAGGACCAGGATTGTAATTCCAGAGCTAGTGAAAATTTCATGTGTGACCTACAGAGTGTTCCCCAGTCAGCGATTGATGAAACTGCATGGCTTATGTTGTGTGTGTCTGCATGCATGTGTACATGCATGTGAATGTGTGTATGCATGTGTGTACACAGGAATGCATGGGAGCATGTTTCTACACAAGTGGGTATGTACATGCATGTGCATGTATGCAGTTGCATAGAGTGTGTGCATGTGTGTATGGGTGTACATACATGAGCTGTGTGCATGAATGTCTGTGCATGTGCATATGTGTGTGCCTCCATTCATATGTGTGCACTGTTTGTGCAGGAGTGTATACATGTGTATAAATGCACATGAGTGTGTGCACATGTATATGCACATGTGTGCACATGTGAGAGTGCACGTGTGTGTGTACATTCATGTGTGTTTGTGCATGTATGTTTTCTTTGGGCATTGTGTATGTGAATATGTGTATACATACG
Source organism: Orycteropus afer afer (assembly GCF_000298275.1). Taxonomy (NCBI): domain Eukaryota; kingdom Metazoa; phylum Chordata; class Mammalia; order Tubulidentata; family Orycteropodidae; genus Orycteropus; species Orycteropus afer. Next base: position 320,456 of record NW_006922268.1, on the reverse strand, counting down.
TGCATTGTGCTTGTATGTGTGTGCACATATGTGCATCTGTGTATGTGTGCACAGGTGCAAGTGTGTGGAGCATGTGCATGCATTCATGTGTGCATTGCATACATCCATGTGCATTTTGGCATGTGTGTGCATATGTACACATCTGTACATGTGTGCATTGTGGTTGCATGTGTGTGCGTGTATGTGGAGTGTGCATGCATGAGCATGCATGCATGTCTCTCTGTGTGTAAATTCATGTGTATCTGTGCACGTGTGGTTTAGGCATGTGTGTATGTGCATATGTGTATACATGGGTGTTGCACTTGCATGTATGTGCATACATTTGCATCTGTGTATGTGTGCACAGGTGCAAATGTGTGGAGTGTATGCATGTATATGGATACATGTGTGCTTGTGTGTATGTGCATGTGTATTTGTGCATGGATGTTTTGTTTGGTCATGTGTGAATGAGCATATGTGTATACATATATGCATATACACTTGCGTGTGTGTGCATGCTTGTTCATCTGTGTATGTGTGTACAGATTCAATTGTGTGGAGTGTGTGCACACATGTGCATGCATGCATGTGTAAAACACATTGCAGATTTTGGAGGTAAACTTTTTAAACTTTCTATTGTGATTTGGGTGAAAATTCACAAAGCAGATTTGTTTTACATTCAACAATTCACATACATTTTGTTTTGTAACACTGGTTACATTCCCTGAAGTATGACAGCTCTCCTCCCACTTTCTTCCTCTTGTTACCCTTTCCCTGTGTCCTTGACTATGCATTCTTGCTTCCCTGAATTTTTCCCTGTGAAAATGCTTCCCTTCTGATTTCTATTGATTCATTTTTCTAAGGAGTTCATCTCCCCAGTGTAGGTCTTCAGCTTGTAGACCTGTCTATTTTTTGGCTGAGAGTTAAGCCACAGGAGTGAATTCAATTCCAGGCCTGTAGGGTGACACAGGGCCATAGTGTCAGGGGTTTCACCAGTCTCTGTCAGACTAGTAAGCCTGGTCCTTTTTTATGATGTTGAATTCTGTTCCACATTTCTCTCCCCCTCTATCTAGCATCTCCAATTTTGATCCCTTTCCAAGCGGTTGGCATTCGTAGCTGAGCACTACCAGTTCTTCTGGTCTGAGGCTTATAGAGGTTGAAGTTCTCATGGTCCATTAGTTCTTTGGACTAATTTTTTCCATGAGTGTTTGATTTTCTTCACTCTTCTTTGCTCTGGATGAGGAGAGACCATTTTAGATGATGCTCACAAGTTTTTAAGACCCTAGTCATTACTCACTGAAACAAGATATAGAACAATATTTTTGTTTACCATGTTGTGCCAATTGAGTTTGATGTCCCCCACAACCATGGTTCCCAGCCTGCAGGTCCAGTGACTCATTCTCTCAAGGTGTTTAATTGTGGCTAAGTTATCCTAACTTTGCCCCCTGTTAGCTTTAAATGGCATACGAGCATTTTTATAGCACATACAAATACATATGTAGGAATATTGTCTGCCAAACCAATGTATGGTCATGGGAATATTCCCATTTTGAAGTAAACCTTAACTGAGGCATAACATACACCTAGAAATGGCACAACTCACAATAATACAGCTGGATAAATTTGCACAGAGTGAGCGCACTGTGCAACCAGCACTCAGATCAAGAACAAGAACATCACCAGCACTGGGAGACAGCCCTCACGTCCCTCCCAGTTATGCCCTTGCCGAGGCCCACCTTCCTGACTTCTGAAGAAGACTTCCTGGACTGATGCATCCGGTTTCTCATCCCCAGTGTTGCTGCCAGACTTGCATCCATTTGTCTTCACAGCAGCAGGATCTTCCAAGTGTGAGCTCCTACCCACTCTGCTCCTGCTGGGCATGCCTGTGGGTTCCAGCTGGGGTGGCTGCAAATAGTGCACATCTCTTGTGATGGACACACAGGTACAATGCTTGTGGGTACATACCTGGCAGTGACACTGATAGCTCCAAGAGCATGGTACGC
>NW_006922268.1:313996-315009 GCF_000298275.1 Orycteropus afer afer | reverse complement strand
AGAAAAGATGTCACTTTGAAGACTAAGGTGCGCCTAAACCAAACCATGGTATTTTTGATCACCTCATATGCATGTGAGAGCTGGACAATGAATAAGGAAGACAGATAAGTAATTGCTGCCTTTGAATTACGATGTTGGCAAAGAATGTTGAATATACCATGACTACCAGAACAAACATGTGTCTTGCAGGAAGTACAGCCAGAATTCTCCTTAGAAATGAGAATGGTCAGACTTCATCTCTTGTACTTTGTGGATTTCATCAAGATGATTCCGACCCACAGCGCCCCTAGAGGACAGAGTGGAACTGCCCACAGGGTCTCCAAGGCTGTCAGTCTTCACGGAAAGTAAAGCCCAAACCACACCCACTGCCTGGAGTCGATTCTGACCCACAGCGCCCCTAGAGGACAGAGTGGAACTGCCCACAGGGTCTCCAAGGCTGTCTCTTTATGGGAGCCAATTGCCAGGCCTTTTCTCCTGCAGAGCTGCTGATAAGTCCAAACCGCCAACTTCTCGATGAGCAGTTGAGTGCGTAACCATTACGGCACCATTGTTAAAGTGAGCGTCAACATAGATGAGGGACCTTCAGTGACACAAACTGTCACAGTAGCCACAAGAATGAGCCCAACCTCAAGGATCATGCAGATGGCGTGATGCTTTGTGCTGTTAGACATGAGGCTGCCACAAGTCGCTCTGACTACACAGCCCCTGCCAGCAGCCATGAGCTGGGCTGGGGTCTCACAGTGATTCCTATGCATGTTTCCCTGTTACCTACTGGCTTTGATTTCCCATTGGTTAGCCTCCTTTCTGAAGCGGCTGCTCAAGTGTTCTGCCCACCAGCCCATTGGCCGTTCTTCCTACTGATTTACAGGTGTTCTTTACGCATCCTGGATACCAGTTCATCTTCAGATATGTATTCTGCAAAAATTTTCTCTCATTCCGTGGGTTTCTTTTTCAGTCAGTTTGGGGTATCTTGTTCTTAGTTTGTAAAGTTCATAGTTCTGCAATGGGTCCAA
>NW_006922268.1:300868-312233 GCF_000298275.1 Orycteropus afer afer | reverse complement strand
ATATACCTAGTAATGGAATGGCTGGGTCAAATGGTATTTCTAGTTTCAACTTTTGAAGCAATCCCCATACTGCTTTCCACAATGGTTGTACCATTTGACAGTCCCACCAGCAGTGTAGGAGAGTCCCAATCTCTCCACATCCTCGCCAGCATTTGTTCTTTTCTGTCTTGAGGTCAATCGTCTTTTCCAAATGGATATCTTGTTGACCTGGCACCATTGCTCAACAAGGCTGTCCTCTTCTGTCTGGATGGCCATGTCAACCTTGACATGCACTGGGTGACTGCATACGTGTGAGCCTTCTTCACAGACTTTCTGTTTGAGCCATTGGTCTCCCTGTTGAACCACGCTGTCTTAATTACTGTAGCCATGGAATCAGGACAGGTGTGGCATTTTTAGAAAAATGTATGTTAGCATAAATGTACAGGAAAAGGACAAAGGGACCCAATGCTGTGGGTCGTGGTGGGTAGCTCTGTACACTCTCTTCACACACGTGGTCCAATGGCCCAGGGAGCACTCAGCCCCCAACTATGCCAGGACATAGTGTCCTATTTGAGGCACCGAGCTTCCTTCCTGCCAGGCGCTAGGCTCAGGCTTCTCTCGCCACCCTATATTCCAACCCTTGTGTTCCCCCTTCCCATGTGAGGAAACTAAGCTTCTAGAAGGCTCCGTGATTCGCTCAAGGCCACCGGGTAGTGACTACCGAGATGCTGCCCTGCCCTCTTTGCCTCCCTGTTGCTGATGTGGTTGTTGGTTGCCATCAAGTTGGCTCTAAGTCATGGCAACCTCATGTGTAAGAGAACGAACATTGCCCAGTGCAGTGCCATCTTCATGATTGGTGGCACATCGGAGTGCATGGTAAGGCTATTGTGTCAATCCAGTTATTAACTTGCAATTCTTGGATGACAAGGCAGGTGGCACTCCTCCCTCTTTGTGGGTTTCTGAATCCTCTTCCCTCCTTTTGTGTCTTCTGATCCTCCCACCCTTACCTGGAGGGAGGACACATCCCCAGGCTTCTCACTGGCTCACAGAGCGCTGGGTGTCACCTTGCCCTGCACCCCAGCCGGCAATCAGTGATTGTAACAGTGCGCTTTGTACAGGTGTCCTTTCCTGGGCCAGGATCCTAAGGGAGCCAGGACTCTCAGGGAGCAAAAACGGAGGAAGAGGAATCTACTAGAGATGAAAGTGCCGTTCCTCCTGTGGCCACCATGCAGGGGACATTGGGAGAGTGGCGTCACTAGGTTAGGTCACCCGGTGTGGTAACTCAGGGTGTCAGCGCTCTAGTGACACCACAGCATGAGGACCTGCCGAGAGATAGCTGTTTGAGGCCACTGCAAAGGTCTCTTGGCAGGGTTGGCTTGAAGCCAGTGTGGGCCGATCTTGGACAGCAACTCCAAAGGGACAGCAGTCCCATGGGAGGGCCACCAAGCTGGCCTTGGCGCCGAGGGTGCACTGCCCGCCCCGGAAACAGGCTCAGAGGAGTGCTGGGAACACACTCTCCCTCTCACCCATCCACCCACAAACCTTGCCCGGCCCCTCCCTCACACACTGACATTTGAGAACTTGGCCAAAATTCTCTGAGGAATGTTGGTGAAGGAGGCCCCGGTCCCTCGCAGCCCCTGATGTGTGTGCTGTGTTCTGAGTGGGTGGGGAGATGGGGGGGCGCAGGAAGAGAGCAGAGAGTAGCTTTGCCCGCTGCTGGCCTCCGCAGTCACCGCGTGCTTGTCTGCTGTCCCCACAGAGTCAGTATCACATACCGGACTGAGTTGTGATGTGTGGGTGGAGCTGTGGAGCACGTGGTTTCCAGAGTGTGGAAGGGTGCCATTCCGAAGCAACTCTTGTTCCGGGGCCAGTCCTTAGTGGGCTCTTCTAGTTCAGGTAGACTGAGGATGACGTAGGACTTCAAACCAAACCTGCTGTTGTTCAGCACCATTGAGTCAGCTGCGACTCACGCGGACCTACGCACTGCCCGGTCCTGGCCCACCTTCATGTTGTTGGCACGTCGGGATCCACCTCCCTGAGGGCTCCCCTGCATGGTGCTGACCGTCTCTTTACCAGACAGGATGTCCATCTCTCAGGATTGGTCTTTTCTGAGGCCACGTCCAAACTCAGGGAGCCAGAGTGTCCCCATTCTCCACCAAATGACTAGAAGGTTCTGGGCGTGTTGGTCGCCACACTGGCCCTTCAGAAAGTCCCGTTTTCTGACAGACCTTCCTGGGTGGGCATCTTGCCTCTCTTTGTGGTGCTGTTGTTGGGTAAATTCCGATGCACAGTGACCCCAGGTGACAGAGTAGAACTGCCTCACAGGGTCCCCCAGGCTGCCATCTTTACAGGGCACATGGGTCTTCCTCCCACAGAGCCGCTGGGTGGGTTGGAACCGCCGGCTCCAGTTGGCAGCCGCACACCTCCCCATCTGTGGCACCAGCGCTCCTCTCTGTCTGCATGAAGGTAGCCATTCTCAAAGTGGCCAGCTGAACGCACACACGCTCAGCAGCCTGGCTTGCTTTGCAATGGATAGTTTTACCTGAGAATTCTACGCCACCGGGCACTCACCGTCTCACCCTGTTTGGGGGTGGATGCTTCAATGTGCCAGGATCTCTGTGCTGGAGGAAAAGGAAAACCCACCAAGCACAGGTCTGCTCCATGCCAGCCGTTCTAGGCTCGCCTGCCACCTGCTCACAGAGGAGACAGTGGCCGGAGCCACCCCAAGCTCAGCAGAGCCCTTCGGGTCCTGTGTAGTCGCGCGGTGTCCAATCTGCCTCCCTCGCCTGTCTGCAAATGGGTGAGAAATATTTCTGTTTTCTTACAATAATTTAGGCACGTGTGAATCCAAACAATTCCCTGGAATTTTGAAGCGCCCGAGTCTGAAGGCCCTGAGATGTCTGCCCAGAGGAAGGCGTGCCAGAAAACAGCACTCCAGGGGCATCTGCTGCACGGACTGCCCTGGACTGTGGGGTGTGGAGAAGTGGCCCGCCCAGCAAAGTCAGGATGACAGTGCCCACAACTGAGACCCTCAGGGCTTCTCGTGGTACTTCCCCACTTACCGCATCCGCTCCGGGAGTGGGTGGCTGTCCAGTGGTGGCGGCCAAGCCTCGTAGAAACTGGATGGAAAATCCAAGACTGTAAGTAACTAGCCTATGGCCACATGAATCAATGCTGGGAGCTGAGAACAGCAGCCCTTCTTCTGCCCTCAGTAGGAGACGCTCTCCATCATTCCTGTCTCCCCGGGACTAAATACACCCTTCTCCGTAGAAACAAATGGAACCAGCATGAGCCCGTGGAGGTGCGTGTCCTTTCTGCTGTTGTCATAGCAACCCAAGTTGGAACTGACTGTCCAAACTTCTAGTGGATGTGTGTGTGTATATTGGGGAGACGACGTTGGGCCACAACGGCCACCATGCCTCCCCAATGAACGAGGTCTACTTCTTACATGATTTCAATCCTAATACCGGGAGTGTATCTCAGAGCTCCCAGCCCGGTGAATAGAAATTTCGCTCATGGATTTTTTGGTTGTTTATTTTGTAACACAACAAATGTCAATGGTGAACTAGATCACTTAGTGAGAGGCACACTTTAATGCTATGGTTATCCCTACAGGGTTTGCAGGAACGGGGTGATCCAGTATATAATAAGCACATTTTGTAGGATTTCAGATAAATTCCAGCCAAGATGAAATTCCCTATCTCACTATCTCACTAATGAACAGGAAACTCAAAAACCAAACCAAACCCACTGCCATGGAGTTGATCCCAACTCAGTGCCCCTAGAGGACAGAGGAACTGCCCCATAGGGTTTCTAAGGCTGTCAGTCCTTAAGGAAGCAGACTGTCTCATCTTTCTCCCAAGGAGTGGTGCGTTGGTTTGAACCACTGACCTTGTGGTTTGTTGCTGAGTTCTTTAACCACTGCACCACCAGAGTGCCTTGAGACCATTTATAGCCACACTTATTCCACTCTATGACCAATTTCTATATTTCTCTGCAGAAGTAGTCATGTGTTTGAGTATGGGGTGCTGCCTAACATCCAGGGTAGTGTTGCCTTGTTGTTGGGGGCTGTCAAGACTCGTAGCCAACCTGTGTGTAACAGAAACCCTGCCCAGTCCTGTGCCCCTCACAACCATCGCCAGGGTTAAGGCGGCCTCTGCAGCCACGGGTCGGCCATCTGGGTGAGGGTCTCCTCTTTTCTGCTGACCTCTCCCTGACTGGGCATGACGCCCTTCTCCAGGGCTGCTCCCTCCTGATGACACGGCCAAAGGAAGAGGAGTCTTGCCATGGCCCCTTCCAAGGAGCATCTGTGGTACTTCTTCCAAGACAGATCTGTTTGTCCTTCTGGCAGGTCATGGTACAGCCAACATTCTTGGCCAACACCATACTTCAAAGGCATCGGTTCTTGTCGGCCTTCCTTACTCATTGTCTAAGTTTTGCATGCATATTAGCAATGAAAATGCCAAGGTCTGGATCAGAGCACATTAGTCCTCAAAGTGACATCTTGGCTTTTGAACACTTTAAAAGGTCTCTTGCAGAAGATTTGCCCAATGCAATATGTCGTTTTATTCCTTGACTGCTGCTTGCACGGGTGTCGATTGTGGATCTAAGGAAGCAGTGCACTATGGAGTGGAGGTGCCAGACTGCCTTCCGAAAATCTGATGCACCTGTGGCCCAAACAGCCTGGGGTAAGAGGCAGCGAGCTGTGTGCCATGCTACTTGGTGGTCCTGGTGTGTTCTGGAGCCCACCGATGTGGAAATACAGCCGTCTCTTGGCCGATATCCTCAAGTATTTTCCTCACATGCCCCTAAAAGAATATTAAAATTCCTTGGGCCACGTCACATATCTTTAGATTAACATCTAAAATTTCTTATCATAAATTTAAATAATTGCAAAGATATGCTTTCTAATGTCCTATAAACGTTGTTGTTGTTGTTATGTGCCGTTGAGTCGGACCCACTCATACCAACTCCTCCTTGGGTTTCCAAGGCAGTATCACTACGGAAGTAGATTGCCCCACCTTCCTTCCCCTATAAACATTAGAAACTTTGAAAACTTTAAATAAAACCGTTTTATTTTCTCTTTTACATATCTCCAAAGGAACCTCAATTCTAAAGTGATTTGATATCCAGCATCAACTATTTTTAAACGACAGGAACAAATTCTTCTTCTATAGTCAAAGTTCTACATAATTTCTTTGCCTCATGGAATTTGCATTTCCATTATACTTCTGTACAATATAAATACGGGTTTGTACTTAAATTTAATTTTGTAAAATATCATGTGACACTTTAAATACCGTCTTTACGTGTAGAATACTTTCTTTGGGATTTAGTCATCGGTATAATAATTACCTTTGCATAATTTGACAGAAAATGAAAATGCCTAACAAATTTTGATAATCATAAGAAAAAATAGCATTTTATTGAAAAATGCATTTTTGGTGAGATAACGTTTTCTTTCCCTTCCTTTATGTTTTTGTGGGAGTTTTTCATTGTTGTTGCTTCTGTTCAGATGTCCCTGGGTGAACATGACTTAGTCGAATAGAAAAGGATTCAGCATCCCCTCTATTCTTACTTTTCAGTTTTATAAGTTCAAGAGCTTAGAAAATCCATCCACACAAATAGATGGAAATGGGAAGAAATTGTTATAACTGTGTCACTCAATTCTTTGAACTCCTTCCAAGCTACACTCCAGAAATCATACCACAATCTATCATCCAAAATGACTTTTAATGATCTGTCAGCTGGCAGTTCAATTAAATCCTCCTTCAACTCAGCTGAGAACAGAAAACACTGGAAACTGGCCTGACCCATGGCCCAGTCCTCAGTCCTTCCTGCCCCCCTTCCAGAGCGCCTCCGGGCGGGTGGCCAGGGCTGAAAGCGTGGGGAGGTGTGCCCCTCCGTAAAGGACCGAAGGACTGATGGGGCTTGTGGATAGGATGGTGTCCCCGAAGTTTCACGTTGCAGCCTGAACCTCTCTATATGTGGGCGTGGCCTCTTTTGGAAACATGGTCTTTGAAGATGTTATCAGTTAAGGCAACATGAGGTCACAAGGTAGCAGGAAGGGTCCTAATCTCATCTGAGTGGTGTCCTGTGAAAGAGAAGAGACACAGAGAAGCCAACCCAGAGGGAAGGTGACCACCGACACACCCAGGCGTTCCCGGGGCTGTCAGACGCTGGGAGAGACCTTCAGAGAGAAATGAGACAGTGACCATGGCTTCTGGCCTCCAGAGCCGTGAAACAATCTGTGTTTGTTGTTGAAATCCATCCAGGTTGTGGTATTTTGTTATGGCAACCCTAGGAGACTAAGACAGATCCCCTGGCTCCCTGGAAGGCCCGGGAAGGAGTTGGGAGGAAGGGATGAGGGGTGCGGCTCTGCACCACACCCAGAAGACCTCTGAGTGCCTGCTGCCTGCGGAATGCTCCGGGCTGACCGGTAACCCAGAGTATTTTGATTTGATGATTAAGCAGGTGGGCATGTTGAGGGAGGGGAGAAATCAGTCTTTCCCTTTCAAGAGTCCTCAGCAAATTTATCGTCAATAATTACGAGTAATTAAATATTTTACACTGCCAGAGGAATGCAAAATGAGACTTCATGCCTGGCATCGAGGAGGAGATAATGAATATTTCTGAATCAATGAAAGGGGTAACTGGGAATTCCTGGAGTTCTTTTGTGTGGAGTCAGTTTCTGGGGTCACCGTCTAATATTCCCACGGTGGCGGGGAGAAGGGTGCATTTGCAAGGCCACATGTGCTCTGGTCACCATAGCTTCCCTTTCGACTGAAACTCTCCCAGAGGCTCCAAAGCATTCGATGAATCTGAACCAGCAAGTGTTACACAGCACCTTTTGGGGAAAGCAAATCCAGATGGTTTGTACAGGAGGTGGGAGGGGGAATGGTAACAGCTCAGTGCCCTACAAAGGAGTAACGCCCTGAATTCTGAAAGAGAATTTTCATAATGTGAACATAAAAGGAGGCCCAGTGTTATTTCATATATGGGCCAAAACTTAATAAAACTCACTACTCGGTAGGGTGGTTGTGGCAGAGAAAGCCAGCCACCTACCCGATGTGGCTCTCTGGTCCGTCTTGCACCAGATGGCGGTATTTGCCAGACTCTGATGGCACTTTCTGGTTTGTCTTTGTCACACCCAGCTCCCTCCTGGATGATGTGACTAGAAGTACCGTGCCCTTTCCAGGTGGGGCATCCCAGAAGCGCATGAGCCTTCCCCACGGTCCTTTCCCCTTCTGCTGACTGGGAGCAGAGACTCCAGGGGACCCACCATACGACTGGGGGCATGGGGGGCCCCTGATGGAGTTAGGGTCTTTGACCACAAGTTGGAACAAAATGGCCTACTGACCAGGAATTCTCCATTGGACTGCCATCGAACCAAGAAAAAAATTCATTGTATTAAGCTACTGAATGTTGGGTTTATTTGTTACAGCAGCTAGCTCTGCCCTAAGGAAACAGATATGGATTGCAACATATTTAGACTTAAAAAATCCCACTCAATTAATGCCTGGCAAGTTTATATTGAAAGGAACGGATTTAAGGGAACTTAAGCTATTGAATCTGCTGTAACAAAATACCACAAAGAAGGTGAGTTAAGGAGCAGAAGTTTGCTCTCTCAGTTCTGGAGGTGGGAAATCCAAATCAGGGTGTCGGCCATGTCAAGTCCTTCCAAGGTTCTGACTGAGGAACTCCCCGCTCCTCTGTCCTGGCTTCTGGTGGCTCCTGGTATCCTTGGCTCACAGCTACATCTGTCTTTGTCGTCACAGATCCATTCTTCCTCCCTTCACGTCTTTCTCTCTTCTCGTCTCCTCTAAGATACCACTCAGATAGGGTCAGGAACCACCCTACTCTGAACTCTTTCCAGATGAGGTCACACTCGTGGGTAGCAGGGGTCAGGACTTCAACGTGTCCTGTAGGGATACAATTCTGGAACAGGTCTCTTTGTGCTTATTTTCCTTCCTGACTTTTGGGGATTCAAGTATGCTTCTTTCCATTGGTGTAGTGCCTAAGGCACTTGACTGCTAACCAGAAGGCTGGTGGTTCAAGCCCACCAGCCACTCCTTGGAAGGAAGGTTGGGCAATCTACTTCCATAGTGGTACCGCCTCAGAAACCCAAGGAGGGGTCCCTATAAGTTGGATGTGACTCGATGTCAGGGTGTTTGTTTGTGTTCTTTCTGTTTAAGACACCCCACATACATGTTAACTTTCCAAACAGCTATAACTAAAACACTTGAAACTCAGCAAGTTTCAGTTTATAATGATTGAAATTTGGCAAAAACGATGAATGAGCGTTGCACACAGGATAAACATAATTATTGCCACTAAAGTGTGCATGTTTAAGGGGCTCTGGTGGCACAGTGCCTAAGGCACTTGACTGCTAACCAGAAGGTTGGTGGTTCAAACCCACCAGTCACTCTCCAGAAGGAAGATGGGGCAATCTACTTCTGTCAAGATTTACCACCTTATGAGAGAGCTCCAACGGATCTACCGACTCAGGACCACAGTACTGGGGGACACCAGGTCAGTTGGCACAATAAAGTACATAAAAGTCTTGTTCCACAACCTACATTGGTGAGTAGCAACTGGGGTCTTCAAAGCTTTCAAGCAGCCATCTAAGATGCAGCTAAGGGTCTCCTAGGAGCTCTGGTAGCATAGTGGCTAAAGCACTTGACTGCTAACCAGAAGGCTGGCGGTTCAAACCCACCAGCCACTCCTTGGAAGGAAGGTTGGGCAATCCTACTTCCATAGTGATACTGCCTCGGAAACCCAAGGAGGGGTCGCTATGAGTCGGGGCCGACTCGATGGCACACAACAACAACAACAACAACAAAGGGTCTCCTATCCTTGGAAGTGAAGAAGAGTGGGGGGGAAAAAAGGGCACTTGGAAGCAATCAGCCCTAGGACATGATGAACCTCGAGACCAGGAGAACTAGATGGTGCCTGGCTACCAATACCAACCACTGGGGAAAGGATCAAATCTGGAGATCCTGGATCGAGTGGGAGGGAAAACGTGGAACAAAATCCAAAAGCACCATAATGACCAGAATTACTGGTCGGATGGGCTCTGGTCAGACCCCCAATACTATGGCCCTGGGGTACACTTCAGCCCTGGAATAAAACTCACTCCCAGGGGCTGGCTCTCATCTCCATAGTAAACTAGATGTACACGCAGACCACTCAACCCAGGGTGATGCACCCACATACTCTATGGAGATGCATCCCTTGGACAGTTGACCACGGGGCACCAGAGGGGCAACATTCGCACGGAGGAAATGCAGGACAGACATAACTATGCAGGGCACAGGGCGGGAGTTACTGGGCAGGGAGGGGAGGCGCCTGGGCTAGGGCTGGGCATGGCAAATGGGGAGTGAAAGCAAATGTACACAAAATGTTGAATGTAAAACAAACTCTGCTCTGGAAGCTTGCACCGAAAGCACACACCCAAAAAGATCTACCACCTGGAAACCCAATGGGGGTTGCTGCGCGTCAGAATCGACTTGATGGCGGTGGGTTCAGTTTAGGGTTTTAAACTGTGCCTGTGAAAACCGTTGAGTTGGCCAATAGTGGCATGTATGTGTGTATATATATACACACACATATTTCTGCAAGGAGCTCCAGTGGTGTAGTGCCTAAGGCACTTGACTGCTAACCAGAAGGTTTGTAGTTCAAACCCACCAGCCACTCCTTGGAAGGAAGGCTGGGCAATCTACTTTCGTAGAGATACTGCCTCAGAAACCCAAGGAGGGGTTGCTATGAGTCGGATCCAAGTCAATGGCAGGAAGTTAGAGTTATATTTCTGCAACCATAATGCTTGAAGCTTGTACAAATAAACGCTGGGTTTCATCATTTTGTCTGTCGAGGATTCATTCTCCTTGCACCCACAATCAATGCCTGTGAGAGTGGCTGTCCGGAAATCGGACGACGTATTGCATTGGGAAAATCTGCTGCCAAAGGCCTCTTCAAAGGACAGAGAGGCCAAAATGTGACTTTGAAGACTAAGGTGCGCCCGACCCAGGCCGCGGTGCTCGTGATCGCCTCGTATGCTCGTGAAGCTGGACAAGGAACAAGGAAGACAGGAGAAGAGTTGGTGACTCTGAGTTGTGATCTTGACAAAGAATGCTGGAAGTCGCATGGGCTGCCACAGGAACTAACAACTCCGTCCTGGAAGAAGTGCAGCTGGACCACACCTTGGAAGCGAGAATGGCCAGACTCCATCTGACCCACTTTGGTCCTGTCATCAGAAGGGACCATTCCCTGGAGAAGGACGTCGTGGTTGGTAAAGTGGAGGCTCAACAAGAACGGGGAAGGCCCTCAACAAGATGGATGACACGGAGGCTGCAACGATGGACTCAGGTACAGCAAGGACTGTGAGGTTGCTGCAGGACCGTGCGGTGTTTCGTTCTGTTGGACACGGGGTCGCTAGGAGTCAGAGCCGACAGCAACACGCCGGCACCTCAGGGCCTTGACCAGCTCCTCCTGAGGCCTGGACACAAAGCAACCCCTGTCCCTGCAGTTCATACAAATGACGTCCCCCATCTGAGCGTAGGTGCTGATGGGGGAAAAGAAAGGAGGCTGCTGAGGTCTTATTTTTATTTGGGGTTAAAAGAGAGGTTGGAACACACGGTACCAGCCTGCCAAGTCCCCAGTAAGACTGACCAGCTGTGGCAGGAGAGAAATCAGGCAACAGTGGAAGCCGTTTGGGTTAGACACCAAGCTCAGGGTAGGGCCACGCTGTAAGAAACGTCCCTGTGTTGCTTCCCCTTTGAAGAAGCCGGTTTTGATTACTCCTGGAGGAGTCCACCGGCACTGCACGCTGTGGTCATGCCGAGCCTGAGCGAGGTCTCAGTACGAGTTCTGTGATGGGGCGAGTGTGGCCGTAGGACGGGAAAGGCAGCATCACTGCCATCAGAATGTCAGCCTGTAACTCGCCTGTTAGTTGACATGCTGCCAAACCTCACTGTTGGGATTTCTCACCCACTCGTGCATTTGAAGGGAAAGCAGGGAAGGGTGGCTGAAAGGCCCTGTCCTCAAGGACTTAGTGGGGACAGTGGACGGGGGAAGCGTGAGGCCCGAGAGAGTGCCAGGAGACTGGCACCAGACGCCATCTGCGCCACCCTGGCTGTGGGAACTGGGAAAGATGCCGTCACTCCAGCTTCGGGTGTCTCTATCCCCTTGGAGGTTGACACTCTGTGAGCTGGAAGCCCCCCCTGTACCTACTGCCACCAAGTGGATCCCAGCTCACAGCGCCTCTAGGGGACAGAGTGGAAGTGCCCTAGAGGGTCTCCAAGGCTGTCAATCTTCACGGAAGCAAAGCCCAAACCACACCCACTGCTGTGGAGTCCATTCTGACCCACAGCGCCCCTAGAGGACAGAG
>NW_006922268.1:291234-300474 GCF_000298275.1 Orycteropus afer afer | reverse complement strand
TGGAGTCCATTCTGACCCACAGCGCCCCTAGAGGACAGAGGGGAACCGCCCACAGGGTCTCCAAGGCTGTCAGTCTTCACGGAAGCAGACTCCCTCATCTTTCTCCCTCCAGACGTTGCTGGGTTCCAACCTCCAACCTTGCAGCTAGCGGTTGAATGCCCTAACCACTGCACCACCTGAGCTGCTTTGCAGAAGCCCCATCTGGACAGTGACAAGGCAGCACTGGGGTCGCAGTTCCTGATGTCCTGGAGACCTTCTCCTGTCCCACTGCACCCGCCTGCTGGCCAGGAACTGAGAGCCGTGACTCCGGGAATAAACCCCTTGGGAGGGAAGTCTCCCTTGGTCACAAGACACCGTGCAGCGCTGGGAGGGTTCTGCGTGTCCAAGTGCACGTCTGGGTGCAGGAGACCCTGGGCCTGGCCTGACAGCTTCTCACTCTGCTCTGCTGCCTTCCTGCAGAATCAGGAAGAATGCCACATTGGGGCTGAAAGAGCCTCCTGCTATTTTTTTCCTTTAACTTTTCTTTGCCCTTTTTAATTGTTGTAACACGTGCATAACACAGCTCTGGCCAGCTCAGTGTTTTTCAGTGGCGTTCATCACCCTGAGCGCCCCTCACCCATAACTGTTGCCGAGTTTCCCGTTGGGGCAGAAACCCACTGTCCCCGAGGTGCTGACACCCTTTCCCCTCTGCAGCCCCGGCTTCCACGGATCAAACTGGGCCTCTGCACCAATGTGCAATCCACATGTTTCATAAGAGTGGAACCAAACAGCATTCAACCACTTGCAATTGACTGACTTTCTTCTTCGAGCCCAGAGTTGGGAGGACACGTTCGTTTTCTGCCCACGTGTCTGAATGAGTCCTGGCAGGCCCCAGGGCTCTGGGCTTGGCTGAGGCTTGTTCGCTGCTTACACTTGGCATCTGGTTTTTGCCCCGGAGGCAGAATCTGTCTGGGCAGGTGGTGTCTGCCCAGGAATTTCTACACGGGTCCAGTCAGCCCCAGGCCAGTCTTGGAACTTCAGCAGGTTCTGTGTTTGCCTGGACAGGTTGTCTCCTGAGAAATCCTGTGACCTGGAGCCTAGCCCCTATCTTCCCCATGTCAGAGGCACACTGTGGGAGCCCAGGGGCCATCACCCAGGACCAGTGATGCTGCATGTGACCAGCACGGAGCTGGGTGAGATGGAGTTATTGCTTAAACACGTGGCCTGAGAAACGGACTGAGTCCAGTGCAAGTGAGAGCCCGCCCGGGCCCCTGCACGCTCCCAGTGGCAGTGCATTCCCAAAGCCTTTGGCTTCTGGTTACATCTGAAAGGGGCAGAAGCAGCCCGGGGGGCAGCGGTACCGTCCGTCGTTTGAGTTGCCCGCTGCAGAGAAACAGCCTTGAACACCTCGCACACGTGACACCGACTTGTTCGCTCTTCTGGCCGTGTGATACCCTGACAGACAGCTGGTGGACATATGCGTAGCTGTTGGTACACGCCCTGGTGACGCAGTAGTTAAAGCACTATGCTGCTAACTGAAAGGTCTGCCGTTCCAACCCACCTGCTGCTCTATGGGAGAAAGATGAGGTAGTCAGCTTCCGTGAACACTGACAGCCTTGGAGACTCCGTGGGGCAGTTATACTCTGTCCTGTAGGGGTGTTCTGAGTCAGAGTGACTCCACGGCGGTGGGTTTGGCTTGGGCTTTGCTTCCCTGAAGATTGACAGCCTTGGAGACCCTGTGGTCAGTTCCACTCTGTCCTCTAGGGGCTCTGTGTGTCGGAATCGACTCCAGGCAGTGGGTGTGGTTGGTATATGCAGGACCCACGGCAGTATGCCTCATGGTGGATGTTGGTAGTCTCCTTCCTGTTATCCCCACACAGGGAGGAGTCTCCATCCATGCCTGGCACTGAGCAGGGCAGTCAGGCAGCTAGGCCACTCAGAGGTCCCATCTGATATGGTGGAGGGCTGTGGTGGCTAGGTCTGTGTGTCAACTTGGCTGGGCCTGGTTGAGTGGCTGGGCAGCCAGATATAGTTATTCCCCACGGTGAGATTGGTAATTAACTCCACAGTGGAATCTATTGGAGCAGCTGAGTAGCTGCTTTGGGTATGTGGCCTGCTTCCCATTTATAAGAAACAGGTTGGGGAATGGTCTCCAGCTTATAGCATGCTTGAACCCTGCATGTAGCCATGTTGTTGTTCAGTAGCCGGCCATGCTCTGCCAGCCTTGGAACTTTTAATGGACTTGACTCAATGACCTGCCGTGTGGCTTGGTAGCCTCGGGACTGTGCCTTTTTATTTGTCGACCTTGGGCTTGTCAGCCTCAGCAGCCAGTAGCTGTCTGAGTGAAGAGCTGCCTCTGCTCCAGTGGGCCAGGAGCAGGAGGCAGAGCTGAAGCCCAAGGCCGAGGGGCTCTCACCCAGCCCCTAGAACCTGGCACTTTGAACTCAGACTTCTAGCCTCCTAAACTGTAAGAGAATAAACTCCTGTTTGTTCAAGCCATCCCATTTGTGGTAATATTCCTGTCCGAGCAGCACTAGGGAACCAGAACAAGGAGGGTGGGGCCCATTCTCTGGGAACAGCATGCCCATGGGCTGTTTCTTGACCTGCCAAGAGCCCAAGAACCTGACACGCTTCCCACTTCCCCGGGGTGAGCTGGGTGGCACCACCTCCTGAAACAGGGAAGCTGAAATGAACAGGAAATGACCATAGTGGTGGCACAGGGACACAGGGGCAAGAAAGCAACCTCTCAGTGCCCTGTGCTTCTCAGTGGGGTCCTGTTTCCTTTCCTACCACAGCTGCAAGCAGCAGGTTCTGTCAGTGGTCCACAGAGACCTTCCACTCACAATCACCGTGTGTGTGCGCATGTGTGTGCACGTGTGTATGTGCTTGTGTGTGTGCATATATGTGCATGAATGCATGGCTATGTGTATATGTGCTTGTGTGTGTGCATGTGTGTACATGTGCATGGTGTCATGTTGTGTTTGTGTGTGCGTATGTGTGCATATGTGTGTGGTCTATGTATATCTGTGAAGTATTTGCATGCATGTGTGTGCATTTGTGTGTGTGCATAGTGTGTGTATGTGCACACACACATTTGTGTGCATGTGTGCATGCATGCGTGTGCATGTGTGTATGTGTGTGCGTGGGTGCATGTGTGTGTGCATGTATATGCATGTGCATGCACGTGTGTGTGATAGAGAAAGAATGACAAATGGAGAGACAGAGAGAGGAGGAGGGAGAAAGCAACCCAGAGAGAGATGCTCACTATGTAGACAGCCCCAGAGTGACAGCAGCAGACACCCCTCATCTGGGCAGCCCCTGGAGCAGTGGAAACATCAGCGAGCATTTGGCCACGGCCATTCGAGAGAAGCAACATGCTTTACAGAACCCACTTGGTCACAGTGGTTTCCAGGAAGGTGAACGAGGTGAGCAGTCCTGGGAGCCTCCAGTGGTGTCCCTCCTAGCCAGCGAGGGACCAGGAGCTGTTGGCAGCCCTGGGAACAAGGGCATCAGGGCTTCCGATGGCTGGGCACACACACTGCGTGCTGCGTCTGCCTTCTCCTGGGCGAGTCTTTCTCAGGGCCGTGGGAACAAGTCCCACTTTGCTGACAATAATCAGAGGTGTTGGTTCCTGACCAGCTGTGCGTCAGAATCACCTACAACGCTGGCAAACCTGTGGGTCTGGCTCTCCCCCTGAGGCCCCGATCCTCTACGCGGAGGGTCAGCCTGGCCTTGGGTGTGTGAACAAGCTCCCAGATACTTGCGGTGACCAGGCTGAGCAGGCCACCAGCAGCGCCCTGGGGAGAAGCCACGAGGCGGCATCATCTCGTGAGGGATCCTGTGGAGGCCGGCAGTTTAAGGCCTGAAGGAGTAGCTGGTACAGTGAGTACCGGTGCAATGGGGCACTTCCAGCCTCCTGGAGTATAAGTTGTGGTGTCCTTAATAGTGGTTTCTCCTCTCTGGACCTCACTTTCTGAATCTATCAGATAATCAAGTCTCCTTCAGCCCAGAGCTGTGTGTTTCACCCTCACTGAGCATGTATCACCCTTGCTGGGTGTCTCAGTCCTGTAGAACCACTCTAACAGAAATACCACAAGGGGCTGGCTTTGACAAACAGGGATTCACTCCCTCACAGTTTAGAAGGCTAGAGGTCCAAGTTCAGAGTGCCAGCTCTAGGGCTGGGTGAAGGCCCCTTGACTGTGGGCTTCAGCACTGCCTCCTGTTCCAGGCCCATGAAGCAGCTGCTGACTGCCGAGGCTGACAAGCCCAAGATCAACAGGTAAACTGGCCCCGTCCCAAGGTTAGCAGACGACACAATTAGCCACCGGTTCCAGTGCAGTGTGATAGTTGGAGCTGTGTGTCAACTTGGCTGGACCACAATTCTGTGTGGTTGAAGCAATTGGGGTGTGGGTTATTCCCATAATGGGATTGCATATATATGTTTTGAGCAGCCAATGCGATGAAAGGGAGTTGGGGTGTGGCCTGCTTCCAGCATATTTATGGACATGCTGGGGAAAAAGACACTCTTCTGTGGATCGGGATTCTGTTGTGCTGCCTGCGACTGTCTGTGAGTGAACCATCCACCATTTGGCCTGGAGATCTTGGATTTGTCATTCGTTGGAGTCAACAGCCGGTATACTGCCTGCCAACCTTGAGCTCATCAGCCCCTGCAGCTGCGTGAGTCGGGAAAAGCCTCCAGCTTGATGTTTGATCCAAGAACTTGGGACTTGCCAGCTTCTATACGTGTGGGAGCCGTTTTCCGAGAGAAGTTTCTCCTTCTCTCTATGTATATGTAAGCTTCACTGGTTTTGCTTCTGTAGAGAAGCCAGCCTGACACATGCAGGAACGATCCCAAGATTGTCAGGCCACTGAGATGAAGACTCCGTCACATGTAGGATCGAGATGTGCCAAAAGCTCAAAACCTTTCTCGAAACTTCTGCTTAGATGCTGGGAGCAGACCACGCCCCGAAGGCAGCTCCTTACCTGCTCACAGTGGATCCCTCCATGGAGCTGAGGACCAGCCTCACCGTGGGGAGTAACTCCATCCAGCTGCCCGGCCACTCAGCCAGGCCCAGCCAAGTGGACACACAACCTCAGCTACCACACTGGGTCACACTGGCCCCACCACTGAAGACGTCTCTCCTTTCCTGTCCTCCCACGCACCTTGACTCCACCCTCTCGAGGGATCACCCATCTAAGATGCTGGTCACCTGGTCCAAGATCCATCTGGCCCCTCGTCCTCAGTATCTTCAACCAGCCTCCCCTCCTTCATTGGCCTCTCATGGTTATAGCCCAGAGACTGCACCCCCAGCATCCATGCTCCTCACCTCAGTGACCTTCTGTTCACTTTCTCCAGGCTTTGTTGTGTCTATCGTCTTGGCTTCCAGTCCCAGGACAGCACCGTCCTTTTTGTTTCCACGTCCTCCTTAGTCAACGCACTTTCCACGGTCATCCCTGAAGTCCCTTCTCTGCAAACATCCTCTGCTGAACCAGTCATGGTGCCCTTTTCTGGAGCTTGGTCTTTCCCGATGACCCGTCCCATCCTAGCAGGAACAAGGATTCTGTTTGTGTTTCTTCTGAGAATGGTCGTTTGGCCTTCTTGCAGTCCATGGTATAGTCACTGTTCTTCACCAACACCACAGCTCAGATGCATCCACTCAGACCTCTACATACCCGTGTACACCTCTAAAGTCCTCCTTGCTGGTGCTTGATGATAACCATTGGTCTGGTCAGATCTGTTCATTGTGGCTGGTCTGAATGCTATGAGATGGTACCTCTTTGTGTTAGCTGAACTTCCACGACTTTAGGGCAGCTGCATTCACGTTCATGGGCCGTTGAGATGCCCACTCAGGGAATTACTCTTATTTGCCTGTGTCTCTCGTGTTTTGTCTTTTTCAAATGGATAGGTAGGAGTTTAACAATACATTCTATGTACCATGCTTTGTCATCTGTATGTTCTGAAAATTCCACCAGTGGTGGCTCATGCTTTAGTCCTATTTCATCATGTAGAAGTTCTAAACTTTGCTGTGGATTTCTGGGTTGATTTTTTTCCCCCTTTGTGATTGGTCCTTGTATTTTAAGAACTTCTTTCCTACCCTAAGAACATGTCTGTAGCTTCTTCTATGTTTTCCTGTTTTGTTTTTCACTTTTGCTGGAATCTACTTGGATATTATTTCTATGACTGGCTGGAGAGAGGGATCTAACTGGATGTTTCTACACACGGGTAGTCACTGTCTGCCCAGTCATTTACTGAGTCCTTTCTCTGTGCCCAGTGACCTGAAAAGCCACCTCCATCACTTGTCATGGTTGTGCATAGGGCTCTGTTCTTGGGCTCTGTTAGGTTGACCTCTTTATCTACCCTTTGTCAATGTACCCCTGTCCTGGTGGCCTTATAAACAATATGAGTATCTTATAAACCCACCTACTGTGTTCACTTTCTACAGACATTTTTAATCACCCTGAGGCCTTTGCTGTGGCTTTGCTTAGAAGCAGCCTTTTCCAACACATGAGACCCCATTCCTGTCATGAGACACTTATATGTGTGTAGATTACAATCGGGAAACCCTACGGGGCGGTTCTACTCTATCATGTGGGGTCGGAAGGAGTCCAATGTTGACTCAAGGCACCAAACAACAACAACGTGTATAACTATGGGGTCCCTGGGTGTTGCAAACACTTACCTTGCTGCCTGGCTGCTAATGGAAAGGTTGGGGCTCAAGTCTTCCTGCAGTTACCTCTGAAGAGAGGCCTGGTGATCTGTTGGAGTGAAATCCATGATTGAAAGCCCCATGGGGCACAGTTCTGCTCTGACACCCAGGGAGGTGCCATGGGGTCTGGACTCACCCTGCAGCGGCTGGTTTTTCCTATTGTCATCAGCTGCATAAAACTTTGTATTTCTTGGTGAGTTGGATCTGTCTTAAGTTGTGAGCTTTTACTGAGAAAAGACTTCAGTCCTAAAACGTGTTTTCCCTTGACATTAATACCCATAGCCCAGCTTTGTTTTGATGATCACTTCCTGCACATTTTCCCCATGGTGCTTTCTGACAGAGTTGAGTTTTATATTTATGGACGTTCCTCACTCTGCTCTTTCCATGACTTTCTGTTCCATTCCTGCCTTTTTTCCCCTAGAATTGGGTTGACCATTTGTCTGGCTGTCTGTCTTTTTGTTCTAGGAGTGCTACAATCTATGGCTGCTGTCGTGTTAGGTTCTGTTGAGTTGGCACCATCCTGTGCCAGCCTCACAATCCATGCTCTGCTTGAGCCCGTCGTTGCCGCCACTGTCAGTCCATCTCGTTGAGGGTCTTCCCTTTTCTCTGACCCTCTACTCTACCGCGTATGATACCCTTCTCCAGGACCTGGTCCCTTCTGACAACATGACCAAAGACTAGTAATTCATTGCTACTCCTTTGCAATTACTCTATATTTAGGGAGTTCTGCTGGCACAATAGTTAAGCACTCAGCTGCTAGCCAAAGGGTTGACAGTTCTAACCCACCAGCTGCTCAATGGGAGAAAGATCTGACCATCTCCTTCCGTAAAGATTTACAGCCATGGAAATGCTGCGGGCCAGTTCTGCTCTGTCTATGCGTTGGAACTGACTCAATGGCAATGTTTGGTGATTTCTTAAAAAGATCCTTAACATTGGACAAGCATGTTTGATGTAAGTTCTCAAGTTGACCCATGTCTCCACTCTGCTCTAGAGGCTCACTGCCACCACCTCACCCCTCCATTTTCCTTGTTGGTCCTCCTCATCTCTCAATGTCAGCTGCAGTGTCTTTTACATGACGTCCTTCCTGATTCCTCAGATTCAACCAGACGTCTCTATACTCGGCCTTCATAGCACTCATCAGTGCCTAATGATGCACTTGTGGGGCTCACTCACGGGTGCCTCCTCCCCCCTCGACCATGATTCCCAAGAGAGCAGGGACAATGTCGGTGATGGTCTCCACTCTGCTCTTGTCTTTGTTTCCTAACGTTAACTCTGTAACAAAGCACCACAAAGTTGGTGGCATGGAAGAATAGGAATTCACTGTCTTTCAGTTCCAGAGGCTGGGGTCTGAGGCCAGTGTGTTGGCCGTATTGATTCCTTCTTGGCTCTGAGGAAGGCCCAGCCTTTCTCCTGGCTTTGTTGTTGTTCCTGTTAGGTGCTGTCGAGTCATCTCTGACTTGTAGCGACCTACGTGCAGCAGAACTGGGATCTGAGATGAGGGTATCAGCCATCCTTGATTCCCCGGCTCTGAGGGAAAGTCTACAGTCTGCTCCCTGCCTCTCTCCGGGCTTCAAAGAACTGAATTTCATCATCTCACAGTCTGGAGGCTGGGAGTCTGAGACCAGGGTGTCAGTTATGTTGAGTCCATCTGTGGCTCTGAGGGAAGAACTGCTCTCGGCCTCTCTCCCAGCTTCTGGAGGCTCCCGTAATCCTTGGTGTTCCTTGGCTTCTAGACAAATCGCTCCAGTGAATGTTTCCATCTTGCAATTGCTGTGTTCCCTCTGTGTCTGTCTCTGTGTTTCTCCTCTTCCTCTTATAAGGACTTACAACCACTCAGATGAGGTTAGGACCCACCCTACTCTGGTGTGACCAGATGTTAACTGACAACATCTCCAAAGACCCTATTTCCAACCAGGGTCACATTCACAGGTGGACTTGGGTTGGACTTGGACACATCTTTGCTGTGCACACAATCCAACCCATAATAGTTCTTCATGCACAGCTGAGTGCCTGGCAGGTGGTGTGGAGTGGACTTGCTGGAGAAGGGAACGGTGGACACAACAGGAAGGGGCGAGAGGGCTGTGTGAGGTCTGTGGGGGGCAAAGCCACAGGGCTGTTGGGCCCAAAGTGCCTCGTGCCTTCCGTCAGCTAGGGACTGCACTCTCCTGCTGAAAACAGGACAGAAACCAATGGATTAAACAACATGGAGAGTGGGTTCCTGCCTGTGTCATGTGGTCTGGAGCCAGGGCTGAGGGGGGCTCTGCAGGACCCTCTGGGGTCTGGCTTCCTTTCCTGAGCTCACTCATCCTCAGCTCGTGGCTACCTACTCCAAGTCACGTTACAGTCCAAGGTGGTGGCTGCATTGCAACCACTGCAACCAAGTTCCAGGCAGGAGTCAGGAGCGTGGAGGGAAGGGAGAGAAAGATAACTTTCACTTTTCTGTCTCCTTCTAGTAAGGCTTTCTTGGAGTTCCAGCTAACGTCCATCCTATTGGCCATTAGAGTTCATGGCCTCTGGGACAAAGAACTTGGCTTGGTCTTTTATTATTATTATT
>NW_006922268.1:284587-285794 GCF_000298275.1 Orycteropus afer afer | reverse complement strand
AGTATTCCATTGTGTGTATGTACCATAGTTTGGTTACCCATTCCTCAGTTGATGGACTCCTAGGTTGTTTCCATCTTTTGGCTATTGTAAATAGTGCTGCGATGAACATGGGTGTGCATATATCTGTTCTAATTCCAACTTTTTAAGGAATGGCCATACTGTTTTCCACACTGGTTGTATGATTTTACAGTCCCTCCAGCAGTGTATGAGAGTTCCAATCTCTCCGCATCCTCACCAGCATTTGTTATTTTCTGTCTTGTTGAATTTTGCTACTAGTGCTGGGACAAGATAGTATCTCATTGTTGTTTTGATTTTCATCTGTCTAATGGCTAATGATCGTGAGCATTTCTTTATATGTTTGTTGGCCACCCAAATATTCTTTTTGGTGAAGAGTCTATTCATGTCTTCTGTCCAGTTTTTAATTGGATTATTTGTCTTTTTGTTATTGAGGTGTTGGAGTTTTCTACAAATTTTAGAGATAAGTTCCTTGTCAGATATGTCGCTGCCAAATATTTTTTCTCAATCTGTAGGTTCTCTTTTGACTCTTTTGGGGAAGTCTTTGAAAGCACACAAAAATTTAATTTTTAGAAGGTCCCATTCATTTGTCTTCTGCTGTTTGTGCATTTTGGGTTCTTCTTGATAGTCTATTTATGCCATATATTAGGGCCCTAAATTTGCATTTTCACTAAATTTTCATTTTTCTGCAAATGGATCTCCAGTTTTGCTGGCTTGGTCTTTATCTCTGGTTTTCTGAAACTTATCCTTGGAATTTCTCAAGCTGTCAAGATGTCTCTCTTCTTAAACAGCCAGGCAACACCTAAACATGTACAAATGAGTTGGGTGCCCCACCTCCAGCCCTGCCACCAGGAGTCAGGAAGGGTGCGGCCTGGTGTGGACAATCAAGTATATTGATAGGTTAAGCACTGAGGCCTCGGTCAGGACTCTGCCTCATTTTAAAGGTTCAAACGCCTGCTGTTCTGTGGGAGGAAGATGAGGCAATCTCTATCTGCAAAGATTTACAGCCTTGGAATCCAGCAGGGCTCGCTCTGAGTCAGAATCAACTGCATGGTGGTGTGTTTGGTTTGGAAACACAGAAGCAGCTGGGGTCCTAGATTGGTGACAGGGTGGCTCACGGAGACAGTGGGAGTCTCGTTGCCTGGACCTCTCCAGGAGCGAGACTCCATGGCTCTCTGTTTGTATCCTGTCC
>NW_006922268.1:282467-283767 GCF_000298275.1 Orycteropus afer afer | reverse complement strand
ACAGCAGACTTGGCTCCGTAAGGACCAGACGAACTCATGCAAGAAGCACAGCCGTTCTATGCCTGCCGTCACTCAAGTTGTCCATGCGGCCCGGTGTCTGGCCGTGGCCCTCAGGAAAGCCCACGGGGGATGCCCTATCTCCGACCACAAACCTTCCGCCTGCCCTCCGTGTTCCAAACTCTTCCAACTGCCCATTTCCCCTCTCTCCACACTACTCCAAGACGACTTGGGCTATTTTGAGCATTCTGAATTTATTTTAAGGAAATTAGGTTGCTGGAAACATATATTTAGAAATATAAGCATCAGAAGAAGGGAACAGGCATAAGGGTTTCTAGACTATTTTGGCCTCTGGATCCATCACAGAAGCAGAATGCAATGTATTATATCATAGGTTCTCAGTGACAGCTGCTGTTAGCGGCTGGCATGTTGGCCCTGACTCAGGGTGACCCCATGCCCGATGGGATGGATGGCTAGTCCTCCGGCAGCCTGACCACCACCACCGCGATCAGCGTTTTCATTGGCTGATCTGGAGCAGATGGCCAGGCCTTTCTTCCTGCTCCCTCTTAGTCGGGAAGCTTCGCTGGAGCCTGTTCAGCATCATAGCCGTACACTAGCCTCCCCAGACAGGTCCAGTGGGTGGGGGGCATGAGGTACATGGCCAGGACTCAAACTGAGGTCTACCAGAGCCACCATTGCCCCTGTTGCAAGTCAGATGAATTAATAATGAGAGTGGGTACTTCCTGTGGGGTACTGACCTCACCATCACTGAGAATGGGCACTTCCTGTGAGGTAATGACCACTCCATCACTGAGAGCAGGCACTTCCTGTGGAGTAATGACCCCTCCGATCACTGAGAGTGGGCACTTCCTGTGGCTAATGACCCCCCATCACTGAGAGCGGGCACTTCCTGTAGGGTAATGACCCCCCATCACTGTGAGTGGGCACTTCCTGTGGGATAATGACCCCCCCCCATTACTGAGAGTAGGCACTTCCTGTGGTGTGATGACCCACCCATCACTGAGAGCAGGCACTTCCTGTGGCGTGATGACCCCCCATTACTGAGAATGGGCACTTCCTGTGGCGTAATGACCCTCCCATCACTGAGAATGGGCACTTCCTGTGGTGTAATGACCAGTCCATCACTGAGAGCAGGTACTTCCTGTGGAGTAATGACCCCTCCCATCACTGAGAACGGGCACTTCCTGTGGGGTAATGGCCCTCCATCACTGAAAGTGGGCACTTCCTGTGGGGTAATGACCCCCCCATCACTGAGAACAAGCACTTCCTGTGGCGTGATGAC
>NW_006922268.1:278418-280032 GCF_000298275.1 Orycteropus afer afer | reverse complement strand
TTATTTACATCACCAGCAGCTATCCAGTTGGTGGGCCACAGACACCCCATTTGCATTGCCAACCCAATCATTTAGTAACTACAGCTGGAAGGGCCCCATTAAGTCATTCACTGCATGGAAGCATCCCAGCTCTTGTATGCCCCATAGCAGCTGGGTCTCTTCTAGTTGGGGGTCCCTCTAGTTCCGCTCGTTCCCCGGTGTCCGAGACGGCGTTCTGAGAGAAGCCTGGGGCTGAGCACAGAGGAGGGGGAAAGACAAGAGAAAATCGGTTAATCAGCCTGAGACCCCAGGCTGCTCCATTTCGGAAGGAGACAGGGATGTAGTGAATCAGGAAATGGATGGCCTTGTTCAAGTCACATGAATCAGCGCCCCAGAATTCATCATTTTCACCGTTTTCCCTTCTCTGACATTGCGCGGGGCTCCCCACAAGCAGCACTGGAACCCCGACTTCATTTTAATGAGGAGACACTTTTGTGGAAAAACTATGACTGGTTTCCCAACGTAAATGAGCAGTTTAACAAAAGTGGCTCTTTCGTGAGCACTACTTTTCCAGGAAGAAAGACTTCAGTGGGAAGAGGAAACGGGGGTGCCAACTCCAGAACCCCCTCCCGCGGGGTGCTGCCCGACAGTGGGACCCTGGTCGGGCCTGCTCTCTGGTTTCTGACACCACCTTCCTGCCAGGCTGTTTATCTGCAACGCTGAGAAACCAAAGCTCAGAGAAGTTGCAGAACGTTCCCCAGAGGCAACACCAGGAACCCACTTAGGCCCTCTCTCGCCACACCCACCGGCTCTCAGTGCTGACTGACAATGGTGTCCAGGGCGCACTAGGCACTAGCCGGGCATTTTACCCATCATTTACAGCCGCGAGCTCCTGGCCTCCCCTGCTTACTGGCCAATGGCTGGTAACTCCTTATCACCCAAAGGAGCACCTTTCAAAGACTCCGCCCTCCCGCCCCCAGCAACACACCGCGTGCCATCGCGGGGCGAGGTAAGCGTTCTCAGTTCTCGGTCATCAGCCGGCCGCCTGTTTTCTGTTCTCTCTGAGCCCCACGGGCCAAGCTCTTGTCTTAAGTGTTAACTCCCTTTAAACTGGCGGCAGGGACAAGCCTTCGTTATTACGCTGGGTCTCCCCTGGCCTCGCAGCTGAAGGCTCCAGGCCCACCCCCTCCAAGGGCGCCCTGGTGCAAGGGCCGGGCCGGCTCCCCTCCCCCTGCCCCCGTCCCCTCCCCCCTTTCCCTCCTCCTCCAGGCTCCCGGAGCTGCGCGAGGCCTCAGCCCGCCTCCTGCGCCAGGCAGCCTGGGGCCTCGGCGCCACGTAAGCAAGCGCGCTGCGGGAGCAGGCCCCTGCCACCGGCCAGGGCCCCGGCGCGGGCTAAGCCCTCCGGGCGTCAGACAGACGGGCGCTCGCACCTGGGCCTGGGAAGGGGCGCGAAGCCGCCCTGCGGGTGTCGTGCAGTGGGAAGCCCAGGGAGGCCGGGCTGGGCTGGATGCAAACCCCCGGACCTCTTTCCTTTCACTCTAATTAATGTTAAAACATTTCTAGAAGATGAGGAGCGTGGACGGCTGTACCGTGACGGTCCTCTCTCGGCCCGTGCTGTGTCCTCCAGGAAACAGT
>NW_006922268.1:276351-276968 GCF_000298275.1 Orycteropus afer afer | reverse complement strand
GCGGCGGGGTCTCCGGGGTCGGCCTTCGCAGTCCCGGGTCGCTCGCGTCCCCACCGGCGGCGCGCGTGGGAAAGCGGGGCGCTCCGCGACCTGGCTCCGCCGCGCGAGGCGCCGAACCGCGGGGGAGACTGAGGCCGGCGGCGTCTGCTGAGGCCGCGGAGCCTCTGGGGGCCTCCGGCAGCGGGCGCCCCCCTCGGGCTTTCCCCGCGCGTCCGGGTTGCGCGTCCGGGCCCAGGGTTTAGGCTGGAGGCAGACGCGGGCCCCGTAGGGCACTGATGGCCCAAGGTGTGCGGGGCCGCCGCTTCCCCGGCCGGGCCTGGCGCGCGGGTCCGGAGCCCGGGCTTTGGCGGGAAGCGCGCACCTCCGCGCCCGCCTGGCTTTGTACCTGGACGCGGCGGCGGAGTTGGGTGTTAACTTTCCGGCGCTCGCGGCGTCCCGGGGACCCCCGGCAGGGGGCGCTGCGAGCGAGCTCTCCGAGCCCAGAGGACGCTGTGGGCAGGTTCGCGCTCCCGGGGTGGATGGGGTCTCAGTCTGCAAACCGCGTCGGAGATCTTGCAAAGGTTTGCTGTGGAGCAGGGCGAGGGGAGGTGACCTGCTGGCCACTGCGAGCTGTCAGT
>NW_006922268.1:272469-273666 GCF_000298275.1 Orycteropus afer afer | reverse complement strand
GACCCACAGCGCCCCTAGAGGACAGAGTGGAACTGCCCACAGGGTCTCCAAGGCTGTCAGTCTTCACAGAAGCAAAGCCCAAACCACACCCACTACCGTGGAGTCCATGCTGACCCACAGCGCCCCTAGAGGACAGAGTGGAACTGCCCACAGGGTCTCCTAGGCTGTCAATCTTCACGGAAGCCAAGCCCAAACCACACCCACTGCCTGGAGTCCATTCTGACCCACAGCGCCCCTAGAGGACAGTGGAACTGCCCAGAGGGGTTTCCAAGGATGTCTGTCAGTGTTTACAGAAGCAGACTGCCTCATCTTTCTCTCCCTGAGCAGCTGGTAGGCTCAAACCACCAACTTCTTGGTTAGCAGTCAGATGCCTTAAGCACTGTGCCACCAGAGCTCCTGTGGTTAAAAGATAGGAGGAAACAAACCCTACAGCCAACCAGTGTTTCCATGTTGTGTGCTAGTTGCTCAGAGTAGCACGTGCTGGGTCCTTGGGGACTCTGTTGAATGCTTCCAGCTTTAGAGAAGTGCCTTGGAAGGAAGGCCCGATGACCAGCTTTCAAGTCAGCTGCTGAAAAGCCCCCGAACACAGTTCTAGTCTGACACACAAGGGCTCACTGTGAACCGTAATTGACGCAACAGCTATAGGACATCGGGGTTAACGTGCTTTTGATTTGAATGACTACTGATGCCCCCACCTCCATTTGTCATAAGTCATTGGCCCCAGGAAAGTTGGGGCTGGGAGAGAGCTTTGTTGAAGGTCAAAGTTAGACCTGCAGAAGTTGGTGTGTTGTGCACACTTGCAGCCGTGAACTCTAGTGCTAGCTAAGTTTGGAAACTAATCACAGGCAGGGAGCTTGTATTAGAGGTTCCAGGGAGCCCTGGTGGGGAAGTGGTTAAGCGCTCGGATACTAATTGAAAGGCAGGTGGTTTGAACCTTCCAGCCACTCTGTCGGAGAAAGATGAGGCAGTCTGTTTCTGTAAAGATGACAACTTTGGAAACCCTGTGGGTCAGTTCTACTCTGTCCTATATGAGTCCTAACGACTCCATGGCACTGAGTTTGGTTTTTTCGTTTATGCAGGGCTCTGGTGGTGGAATGGTTAAAGCATAAAGCAGCTAACCCAAAGGTTGGTAGTTTGAACCCACCAGCTGCTCCGCAGGAGAAAGATGAGGCAGTAGGTCTCTGTGAAGACTGACAG
>NW_006922268.1:263156-272154 GCF_000298275.1 Orycteropus afer afer | reverse complement strand
GGTTTGGGCTTTGCTTCTGTGAAGACTGACAGCCTTGGAGACCCTGTGGGCAGTTCCACTCTGTCCTCTAGGGGCGCTGTGGGTCAGAATGGACTCCCTGGCAGTGAACCCACCCTCTAGGGGCGCTGGGAGCTGGTGTCCACTTGCCAACCACAGGCCTGGTTTATTCTGGGTTGTATAGTGGGCATGTTAGAACAGATGAGTTTGTTTTAATCTGTCACCGTCAAGGAATCCGCTGTTGTGTATGAGCAGGTAATTGAGAAAAGCAGCCCCATCCTGCCTTGAACCCTTTGTTGGTCTCCATTCTAAAGTGACACAGATTTGTATTTAAAAATGCTTCCGAAATTGTTGCTATAGTTACTCAGACAAGGTGCTTAGCGTGGAATTATAACACTGTGCTGACGAGTTTTGATGTTTAGTGTGAAGAGTTTTAGAACTAAATGACAGCATCAAGCAGTTTGAGTTACCCAGAGTGACATGGGGACGTTGTTGATCCAGCCCACCTATGTCTGGTTGGAAGTGTCCGAGGGGAGAGCCGGCTGTCCCTGACTCTAAAGTGGGCCCCGATCGGGGTATACGTTGTTCACGCTGTCGTGTGTGCTGGCCTGGACACCACGGGCCTTTTTGTTGACAGTGTTCCCAGCGATCTGTTGAGCGATTTGTGGAGTTCTTCCTGGAAATGGCTGCCGTAGCCCGGGCCTGCTGCCCGGCAGAGATGCTCTGCCGTCAGTAGGGGGCTGTCTGCCGGCCTGGGTCCTGCTCAGCGGGTGGGGGACAGGTCTGTGCGCTGGTGTGCGTGGTTAGCAGATCACCCAGCTCTTGCTGGGTTTGTCAGGCACTGGGCATCCGGTTCCCGGACCCCCGAAGTCCGTGGATGGCAGCGAGAAGGGAGAGTGACAGTTGCTGGGCTAAGCGTTTCCCCTCTGAGTCTCCCTCCACCTT
Source organism: Orycteropus afer afer (assembly GCF_000298275.1). Lineage (NCBI taxonomy): Eukaryota > Metazoa > Chordata > Mammalia > Tubulidentata > Orycteropodidae > Orycteropus > Orycteropus afer. Next base: position 271,212 of record NW_006922268.1, on the reverse strand, counting down.
GTCTGGACTCCAAATCGGAGCAGCAGCTGAGAGCCAGCGGACGCCGCCCAAGAGCAGTGTGCGTGTGTGTGTGCGTGTGTGTGCACGCTAAGCAGGGGTCCCTCAGTGACAGGGACACCAGGCACGCTTGCCGCGGATACCAGGCACACTTGTCGTCTCCAAGGCTCCCTAGCCGAGGAAGCAGGCTCTGCGTGCCACCCAGTGTTTGGGGCCAGGAGACTTCAAAGACATGCCACCTTTCACCCGGGACAGGACACGTAAAGTGGGTGACCTGAGCATGGCTGCAGTACGCGGGGTCTTTCTCCAAAGGGTGGCTGGCCTTCTTCCCCCCCCCCCCCCCCCCCCGTCTTGTTTCCTTCCCTCCTTTTCTATTTACAGTCCAATGATGACGCCCGTCTGTCAGGCCTGGAGATATGCCTAGTGTGTCTCCCCTTCCTGTTTTGAGCGTATTGGCTAAGGACCATTTATCGCATTTGGAAAAAGTAAAATCATCAATAGTCGCCCTTTTTGCTCACATGGCCTCGGATTGATTTCCTGATTAATATTGTAAAGAACCCTGCACTTTACCGGGTCGTCTTTCTGGAAGGCCCTGGGCCCGTGCGGCCTCATCCCTGTCTGGTTCTTTGTCGTCAGCGTGTGTCGCTGGAACCGGCTGGTCTGGGGCTCACGCTGAGGGCGTGGTGGGTGCACGCGGGACCGGCTTTGCTCTGTGTCGCCCATTTACGTGCGTCCGAGTGAAGTGGGTCTCCACGGTCTCTAATTCCCTCAGGGACACGTGTGATGAGGAAGCAGGAGAGGGTGGATGGCCAGTCAGCGCCACCGAGAATGAGGGGACGATGGCTGTTGTTTGCTGAAATGTGAAATTAAGTCAGTCACAGGCAGGTGACAGGCTTGCGCAGGGAGAGTCTGCTCACAGGAAATAGACCTTCTCTGAAAACCAAAAAGAACCCCTGCTGGTGAGTCTCTCCAGCTCGGGGAACTTCCTCCAGTCATTCAAGTTCACCCAGCACTTGGGCAATGACAGACCGCACGCCATGACCTCACCATGTCCTGCAGGACACAAAGGGTCAGTGCTGGCCTGGAACGTCGTCCCCGAGTCACCGAAGAGGTGTGTCCTGCAGCTGGGCCCAGGGATAGTCCTGCAGCCTTTCTTAAGAGGTTGGGGTTCCTGACTCCCAAGGAGGCAGGATCTGTCCCCAGCGCTCTGCAGCCGTGGCAGGACACAGGATGCGTTCTGGGACGCCCGCAGCTCGCAGCAGTGATGGCTAGACATCCTGTCACCAGATACCCCGGGAACCGTGGTCGGCTTCTGTGGTCCCTCTCGTGGGACCATATTGAGTAGCTGCTGGCGGGGCGCCAACCAGCCCTTCTGGATTGACACTTTCCGAGTCCCTCAGTGTCCTGTCCCATGGTATCATGTCCCGTGGTATTGGGTGCTGAGGTGTTGTGGCCCACAGTTGTCTGTGTGTGCTGACGTGTGCACGCTGGGGTAGATTTGTCTCTAGGACATGTGTCCGTGGCCCACAGTGTTGCATTCCACAGTGTTGTCTTGCAGTGTGTCACATCCCACAGTTGTCCGTGTGGGCTGATGTGTACACACACTGACGGAGGGCTTGCCTCTAAGGTACCTGTCATCAGATCCCCAGTGAGGGTGAGTGGCAAGCTAGGCCTGTGGTGACCAAAGAGCCTGAGGTTTTGCAGACGGGCTGGAGGCTGGGCAGGGCATGTGGGGAGGCCTCCACCTTGAACTAGGCCCCCCAGGCAGAGAGAGTCCCCAAGGGACAGATTGAGACTTTGGGCCAGAGAGAGCTCAGCTGTGATGGATGGCCGTGTGGCCGGCATCTGGTGAGTGGGGATGGGTGTTGGGGGTGGGGGTGGTCGGCGGTGGCGGCACTGCCCCTACTGGCTTGTGGGAGTGGGTCGGAAACCCGTGAAGACCCCACCTGGCGTGTGTGAACTGTCCAGATGGACTTGGACTTAGCAACGAGCCTGGTGGACCAGAACGCCCGTCTGCGTCTGGCCCACGGCTCAGGAAGGACCCAGGGGAGGTGGCGGCAGGAAGCGAGGTGGGCCTTCCGCACAAACGGGAAGAACACTACGGAAACCATGTCTGAGCAGGTGCTGGCATCGCGCACGGGGGCGGGGACGAGGCGAGGGCGCGCACGGACCGAGCGCCTGCTGAGCAGGGGTCCACAGCTCCAGGTGCAGGCCCGGCCCGGGACAGTGGGGGCGTGGGGGTGGGGACGGCCGCTTCAGGTGGGGGAGGCTGGGCACTGCAGTCAGCATGGGGGGCACTGGAGCTCCGGGGTGAGTGGTCGCCTCCCGTGCGGGAGATCCAGGTTCGATTCCCGGCCCCCACACATCTGTGGAGGCTGCGTGCTGTGTGCTGCGCCCGCCGAGGGTTGACGGCGCCTGCGCACCGCGCCCGCCGAGGGTTGATGGCGCCTGCGCGCCGCGCCCGCCGAGGGTTGATGGCGCCTGCGCGCCGCGCCCGCCGAGGGTTGATGGCGCCTGCGCCCTGCGGGGATGTTGGCTCGGTTTCAGCAGAGCCTCCGGACAAAGGCAGAGTAGGACGCAAGTCCTGGTGACCGGCTTCTGAAAATCAGCGGCTGCAAACCCCACGTGTCGGGACCGACGCCGTCCGGTGTGACTCTGGGAGATGAGCCCTGAGGTTGAAGGCCCTTGGGAGACACGGTGGCTGCAGCCAGGGTCTCCGCAGGGGCGGGCCGCTGTGCGCGGGGTCACCGTGAGTCGGGCACCAGCGGCAGACACACGTACAGAACGCGGGTGAGTGCCTGCTGGTCTGGGGCGGGGACTGCGGACCTTTGTGGGCCGGTGGGGACTGAGGCTGCCCGGTGGACGGGGCTGCGCCCTCCTGCACCGTCACTCGAAGCCCCGAGGTGCGCACCTGCGAAGCGCGTGTTTTATGGTCACTTCTTCCTCAGTGAAGCTGGCAGAGGGGCGTAACAACGGGGAATGAAGCTGGGACCTGACCCCAAGTCCAGGGCACGTTAGTGCCTGGGGCCCGGTCCCGGGTCCTCTGTGCAAGCCAGGCCTGTGTCTGCGGCTTTCACAAGCCTGGGCCCCAGGCCGTCGGCTGCCCGGGCGAGCTGGGACGCTGTTCTGCCAACAAGCGCACTCAGGTGGGTTCCGGGTGAGACCCCACGGCCAAGTGAAAGCCCCCAGTCGGACGCGTCAGCAGCCGAGCCGGGAGGAGGCCGGCCCTCGCTCCCAGCCGCTTCCTCCCAGAGATTGCCCGTCTGCCAGGCTCGCTGCTGCGCGGGGACACCTCGGGGGGTCGCGGTGGCTCACTAGGCACCGGGGCCGGGTGTCCCGGGGTCCCAGGCTGCTCACCCGAGGATGCTGTGGCGTTGATGGCGCCCCGTGTCCCTGGCCCTCCGGAGTGGGAGGTGAGCTGCGGTGGGTGAGGCCGTCGCCTTCCCAGCGAGGCCTGGGGCCGAGGTTGGAGGGGCTCCGGCCCGAGTGCCGAGGCCAGCATGCTGTCTCCCCGCTGCACCCCCAGCACGAGCACTGACGTCACGCCGTCCCCGCTCTTTGGTTCCGCGTGGCCTGTGGCACGGTTCAGGTGCTGAAAGAGGTCGGGGTTGAGAGTCGCAGCAGCCGCCTGTGGCTTCCTGGCTCTTTGACTGCTCTCCGGTCGGGAGCGGGTGGCCGCAGCCCCCCCCCCCGTTTACTGCGACGTCGTCTGTGACGCGTGGAAGCCTCCTCTGCCCTCTCCCCTGGGCTCCTTCAGCTCTCGGGGCGCTGTGCCTTCCCCCCTGCACTGGGCTCCGCCTGGCCACTGCCCGTCTGTTTACTTTGTTGATGGTCCCTGTTCCGGACACGCCTGTCTGGCCACAGAGGTGGAAGTGTTTTCATCCAGAGCTGGGCTGCGTGTCTGGGAGACGCTGGGGGGCACAGTGGTTCAGCACCGGCTGTGGGCTGCACGGGGGAGGCTGATGTGCACCAGCGGGGCTGTGCAAGGGCCTGGAGGTCCGCTTCCCGGGAGCTTACAGCCTGGGAGGCCTGCTCTCCCGTCGGCCCTGCTGTAGGGGCAGCCCGCGGGGCTGCAGCCGGGGGGTTCCTTCTGGTTTGTGGTGTCTGTGCAGCCCCTGTATGGCACAGCGGTTAAGCACTCGGCTGTGAAACGAAAGGTTGGGGGTTTGAGTTCACCCAGAGGCACCTGAGACAAAAACCTGGGGACCCGCTTCTGAAAGCCCAGCCGTGGAGACCCCTGACTCCCAGCTCTGCTCTGACTCGGGCTCACCGTGAGTTGGGGTGTGCCGGCAAGGGTTAACAGTGCCTCAGTCGTGCACCAGCCGAGGGTTGACGGTCCCCGAGTCCCGCGCCGGCCGAGGGTTAATGGCACCTGAGTCTCGCGCCGGCTGAGAATTATTGGTGCGTGAGTCCTGTGCCGGCCGAGGGTTAATGGTGGCTGAGTCCTGTGGGCCTGCCATTGTTAGAGCTTTAAGACCCAGGTTGTGGGACGGTGCTTTCACTGACCTTTGACCAATGTGATTTCCCCTCATCCCTCCTGAAGGTGCCCCGCCCACCTCCCAAACTTGCACTGACCGGTGAAGAGGCCAGTTTTCCTTGCGGTCCTCCGTCAGTCTTCCATCCTGCCGGGTGCTGCGCGGTTTAGGGTGCCTGTGATACCTCATCCCGCTTCTTACATGGACGAGGATGAATGGACGGCGTTTCCACCTTTCAGCTGGTCCATAAAATACCGTTTAAAGCCAAATGCACTGCCATCCAGTCCATTCCGACTCAGTGGCCCCAGTGGGTTTCCGAGGGGAAATCTTCCCAGAGGGAGGTTGCCTGTCTTCCTTCCGTGGAGTGGCTAGTGCATGTTGAACCGCCGGCCTTCTGGTTAGTAGTCAGATGCCTTAGGCGCTGCGCCACCAGAGGTCCTTTTAAAATCCCGTTCAGGTCCCACCTTTCTGTGGTGTGGCTTTGTTTCCTGGTACAGGCAGTCCCCAGGTTACATACAACATGGAGTTACAAACCAACTCCCACGAATCCTATCATATGAAAAACTTGGGTTACACACAGGTGGATCGGAACCAACGTGGGCCACTTTGTGGCGTGCGTCAAAACGTTATCGCCGTATCATCGTGTTAAAGACATCGCAGCGGCTCTGGAGGCGTTTCTTTGGTGCTTCCTGTGCCCAGAAAGGCACGCTCTGTGCTCAGACACTTGACTAATGAACTGAGCCTATCTGGTCCAGCCTACCTACCAATTCACTGTAAAGGCCACCTTAGGACTGGGATGTGTTTGTCGTCCAGGGGCTGCCTGCGCTCCCAAGGAGCCAGTGTTATCGGCATTTGGAGGGCGGCTGTAGGTCTGGGAGACAGCGGGGTGGCTGGAGAGGGCTACAGCTCCGTGTTCCCGGGACGCGTGCTTCCTTTTGAAATGGAAGGCAGGAGAGAGCAGTGCCCTGTCCTCTCACCGTAAAATCTCCCTCAGAGTCGGTGTAGACGTGTAAGCCTTGGAGAGCTTGACTTTGCCGTCACTGACACAGGCTCAGTGTGCGCAGGGCGGGGGAAGACGCCGTCCCGAGTGGGCACGTGCAGGGCTGGGGGAAGACGCCGTCCCGAGTGGGGCGCGAGCCGTTCACCCCCGCCTGTGATGACGTGTGTGCTCTTCCAGCCGTTTTCCTCTGCTGAGAAGCATGTGCGTGTTCCGGTCCAGTATCGATTGTGGAGGCTGCAGACATGAGCATGTGCACCTGCCCCTGGCGGCTGGGGCCATCAGGGGCTCGAGTGTTAAGAGCCGGGGCGGTGGGTCTGTGCAGCCCAGGTGCCGTCTCCCTCCTGTCGGCTCTGACGCTTGAGATGGGCACGTCTTTGGAAGGTGTCCAGGAAGGACAGCACTTTTACAGTCTGGGTGGCAGTGAAAGGCAGACACCTTACTGGTTTTAGTTTAACGTTCCTGGGCTGTGAACGCAGAAGGTGTCCCCGTGACGGGAATGGGCAGTGCCTTCCGCTGCTCACCCAAAGGTGGCAGGTACGAGTCCTCGGGGGCACCTCAGCAGAAAGCCTGGCGGTCTGCTGCCAGCGGTTCAGCCGTGGAAGACCCTGGGGAGTGCGCTGGGCTCTGCCACACGGGGGGCCGACACGACAGCAGATTGGTTGTTCAGATGCAGAAGAAAGCTGCTGTTTCCAGGGAGGGACCTAGCGCCCAGATGGTGTGCTACCGCCAAGGTGACCAGACATCTTGCTCAGGAAGGTGTGCTGAGCCCGGCCCTTCCGTTATTTTCTGAGGATGCCCCTCCCCAAGCCATTATGTGCTTCTACCCCAACAGAGGGTCTCCACTCTCCCTGCTCACCATCCTGTTGTCGCACGCTCAGCTCCTCCGCTGATCCTCAGGGCCATGTCCCGGCTCCACCAGACACCTACCTGGTGACCCAGCTCCACCAGACGCGGGGTGACCCGGCTCCACCAGACGCGGGGTGACCCGGCTCCACCAGACGCGGGGTGACCCGGCTCCACCAGACACCTACCTGGTGACCCGGCTCCACCAGACGCGGGGTGACCCGGCTTCACCAGACACCTACCTGGTGACCCGGCTCCACCAGACGCGGTGTGACCCGGCTCCACCAGACGCCTACCTGGTGACCCAGCTCCATCAGACGCGGGGTGACCCGGCTCCACCAGACACCTACCTGGTGACCCGGCTCCACCAGACGCGGGGTGACCTGGCTCCACCAGACGCGGGGTGACCCGGCTCCACCAGACACCTACCTGGTGACCCGGCTCCACCAGACGCGGGGTGACCCGGCCCCACCAGATGCGGTGTGACCTGGCTCCACCAGACGCGGTGACCCGGCTCCACCAGACACAGCTTTGGGGTGAGTCTGGGGATGAGAAGCCCTAATGATGGTCTTGGTTGGATCCTGGTGACCCTGAGCTCTGTGATTTTCTCTTAGAAAATCTGCTTTCTCCTGGTGGTCAGTTAGCTCTCTCTCTTCTCTCGTCAGGAGTCTCTGCTGGGGCTCAGAGGATGGGGGACACTCAGTCACATGCAAGTGACACTCGGCCACATGCAGGTCTGGCTGCTTCTCCCCAGCATCTTAGTCTCCTGGGGCTGCCATGCGGGTACCTCAAGGTGGTTGGTGTGAGGGAACAGAAACACGTTCACTCACAGTCTGGAGCTGGGAGTCTGAGACCAGGCTGTCGGCCATGTTGATTTCCTTCTGCAGCTCTGAGGGAAGAACTGGCCCCGGCTCTCTGGTTTTGGGGGCCAGCCAGCATGCCATCTTTGCCGTTTTAGATGTATCCCCACTTGTCTGTCTCCCTCGCGTCCCTTTGTGGCCCTTGGCTCCCTCTGTCTTCTCTTTTGTAAGACATCACTCACGAGGGATGGGCCCTGCTCTGGCAGGACCTCGTTAACTGATTAAAGGAAACTCCTCTTTCTAAGCACAGTCACAGCCTGGCCCTGGGGTTAGGGCTAGCAGCTGACTTTCCTGGGGGACGCAGTTCAATCCATGGCACCTCACATACCACAGGGGTAGTTTTCTCTCTGAGAACTGCTTCATTGATGAGTGGTTTGGGGTCAGCATACAGAAGGGGCACAGTGAGGAAAGGGTCACCCCGAATACCAGCAGCCCCCTGAGCTCCTGAGAGCCCCGTTGTCTTGGTTTTCATTCTCTGCTAAGGTCCATCCAGGCTTCCCTGTCCTCTGGCTTCTAGCTCCCATCCTAGCAGGCATCCAAAGGCCTGGGATCTACAGCGGGGCCGATTGTGTCAGGGGGCCATCATTGTGGGCACACCCTGCTGGACTGGACACATCAGCCTCCCCCATGAGTGGTTTACACTAGCACCCACAGACGCAGCTGCAGGGTCACCCCAATGGGCTGTAATCCTGGGTCTCTTGTTAGTGAGGGTCTCTCACAAAATGTACTGCCACTCGGCACCTGTCTACATGCTTTTAAGTGTTTGCTTTTTACATTAAATGTGGATACTCGCTGAAGGAAGCCACCACTCACCTGTCAGTTTGTCGTACTGTGGTGGCGTGCGTGTTGATGTGAGGCTGGGGGCGATGCCACTGGTGTTT
>NW_006922268.1:259535-261091 GCF_000298275.1 Orycteropus afer afer | reverse complement strand
TGGTATCCTGAACGAACATATTTGTCCTGGAGGAAGTGGAGCCAGAATGTTCCTTGGAGGGGAGAATGGCCAGTCTTCGTCTCACCTACTTTGGTCATGTCGTCAGAAGGAACCAGTCCTTGGAGAAGTATGTCATGCTTGGTAAAGTAGAGGGTCAATTGAAAAGGGGAAGGCCCTCAACGAGACAGATTGACACAGTGGCTGCAATGATGGGCTCAAGCTCACAAGGATTGTGAGGTTGGCGCAGGACCAGGGAGTGTCTCGTGCGGCTGTACGTGGGGCGCTATGAGTTGGAACTGCCTCGATGGCACCTAACAGCATCACCAGGGGACTCTCCTCTGTCCCCCTCTCCTGAAACACCAAACCCAATCCCGTGAAGTCCATTGCGGTTCACAGTGAACGTTCAGGGCAGAGCCGAGGTGCCCTACAGGCAGGAGGCGACGGGGACTGGGACACGCCCAGCTGGGCCATGTTGCTCAGGTTACCGGGGAGCGCACAGAGAGCTGAGATCTTTTTCCTTCTGTTTGATGACATGAGCAAAGGTCCAGGGAGCGCCCAGCTGAGACCCAGGGCAGGAAGTGCTGGTTCCGTGGCCTTTCACCTGTGGAGAAGTGGGGTGGTCCGCGTCCTGCTGGTGGAGAGCCGTTACTACAGTGTCGCCCCGCCACCCAGAAGACGCTTGGGTCTGAATGGGCTGTGTCACCCACCGCACCCCACAGAAACCCCACTGCCTACTGCCCAGCGGGGTCTGACGGGCCCTGTTCTCCTGCAGGCTCTGCTCGACCTGTCCAGCCAGCCCTCGTTTCCAGAAAGCGGGCCTCACTTTCGATAGCCCACCCTGATCCTGGCTGAATTCAGGATCCACAGACAGACTGGGTGGGGTTGAGCTGAAGGAAGAAGAGGCGTTTGGCTGGCTGAGGGTCTTGATTGCTGAGCGCTGTCTTCCAGTCGACGGATCTGCTCTGCAGGAGTCCGGAGCGTGCCATCCTGTTCAGGGCCCAGCTCCTGTCTTTGTCTCTAGGAAGGTCCTTGTCTGCCCTCAACAGCGAGGTGGGTTACCTTATGTTCTTAGAGGGGAGCTTGTGGGGGACCTGCCGTGGTCGTGGGGAACCACCACGGGGGGCACACCGTGGTCGGGATCCTGCTGTGGACGGGAGAGCCCACTGTGATTGGGGGAGCCCTCTGTGGTTGCGGGGAGCCCGCTGTGGTCACCAGACCCTTGGTTTTCTCTGGAGCCTGCCTGCAGAGCACAGTGCTGGAAGCAGGAAACCATGGCTTTACCGGAAGGTGCTGGCGGGGCACCTCCCTGTGCCAGACCCCGGCCCTGCCAGGGGACACAGAGTGAAGAGGTGGCTCTGCTGTCTGTCTTTGTAGCCGATGGCCACGTCCTGGCCTGGGTGACATTTTTCCCCAGGGTTCCTGAAAGCTCATGAACCTTAACTGAGGTAACAGATAGATGTGAGGGAGCCCTGAGGACGCTGTGGGGGTGGCCGAGGTGGGCCCTGGGGGGGACGTCTCATGCAGGGTCAAGTGGTGGTGTGTGTAGTGGGGGCGGG
>NW_006922268.1:258472-259074 GCF_000298275.1 Orycteropus afer afer | reverse complement strand
CATGAGAACGTTGGAACAGTGAGGAGCCCCCCAGAGGTTGTAGCCCCGTTAGCACCCTCATTTCTGGGCCGCAGAGGCTTGAAGGGCAGGCCTGCTGGGACACATGGGATGGGGGGTGCCCAGCCGAGGCCCCCGCCTGCCCACCCCCTGCTCAGGGTACACAGCCCTGGGGCGTCACAGGACATGTCCCCGAGATGTGGTGTCTTCAGGAGGAATTCCCACAGGCACCGATGGCGGCGCAGTGGAAAACGGCATCAGGAAAGTCTTGGGTCCCATTATCCCAAGGCACCAGCCCCTGGAGTGGTCTATCACTGGGAAAGCAGAGGGTATTTCCGTGCGACTACTGCTGGCCGTGGGCTCCTGCCTCGCACGCCCGGGCGCGCACTCCGTCGGAGTGGGTTTACGGGACCACCCCTTTCTCCAGTGGTGCCTGTCTGTCACGGTTCCCTCGTTAGGCTGTGGTTTCCACATGCGGACCATGCTGTCACACGCCTCCTCTGGGTGGCCGTGTAGGTGCTGTGGAGTCGGCCCTGACTCTGAGAGCTGGTGCCCAAGGGCAGGAAACGTTGCCCGCTCCCACCCAAGCCCGTGACCCGTCGGGG
>NW_006922268.1:250547-255567 GCF_000298275.1 Orycteropus afer afer | reverse complement strand
CCGTGGTCATGCCGCGTGTGAGGTTGGCCATGGCCCTGCTGTGTGTGTGAAGTTGGCCGTGGACCTGCCGCTTGAGAGGTTGGCCGTGGCCCTGCTGTGTGAGAGGTTGGCCGTGGCCCTGCTGTGTGTGAGGTTGGCCATGGCCCTGCTGTGTGGGGTTTGGCCGTGGTCATGCCGCGTGTGAGGTTGGCCGTGGCCCTGTGCAGAGCACTGTCTGGAATTTACTGTTCGTGATTTTGGCTCAGTCGCTCCCAGAAACAGATCCTGAGGGCGTTGGCCCTGAAGCCCTGGGAGGAGCGCCGAGTGGCAGGCAGGGGGCGGCTGACAGGGGACATTGTCTCCTAGGGCCGGCTCAGGTGAATGCCGACTGCTCTGGAAGGCTCAGGAGGGAAGAGTGCATGCCTGCCGCCTCAGTCTTGAAGGGCGTACGCGGGAGAGGCCATGCCTCGGCAGGCGGCCCTCACTCTGGCCTGGCTGTCACCCGGGGAGCACGCTGTCGCGGGTGGGGTTCTCGGACGTGGATGTCACTGACAGCCATCTAGTTGCACTTTCCAAACTGGACGATGTGACTTTGACGAGCGCTGAGGCCACGTCGGTGAGGGTGTAGGTGCACGGCCCCACCCTCTGCTGTCCATGAGGGTTTCCTGTGAGGACCAGGTGTTGCAAAGGGAAGTGCCAAGTCCCCAGGACCGCCTGACCGGGCTGGCCGGTCTCCTGCTGCACCCTTGTGGCGTGTGCACCGGCTCCTGGCCACACGTGGTCTGGTTCTCTTCCCGGGAGTGGCGCCGACCCTGTGGTCTCCGACTGCTGGCCCGGGGCCTCTCGTCCTTGCCCTCTGCTCCAGACACGACCTGTCCGGTCTGCGCAGTGCTGCTCTGGGAGCCTTCCCGCGGACGGCGGTGAGCGTGGCTGCTGCTGCACGCTTGGGGGTTCGCTTGCCTCAGAGGTGCCTTGGAAGAAGGGCGTGGAGATCTGTTTCCCAAAGCTCTCCCAGCAAACGCTGCGGGGCTCAGCTCTGCTCTGCACGCGTGGGGTCTCGGGCAGTCGCGGCCCCCACCCCAGGCAACTTGTGTTCTCACTGACATGCCGCTCCTGCCGCTCTGTGATGGTCAGTGTCCTTTAAACAGCCAGATCTCTGAGTCAATGTCCGCAAGGGTACCAGAGAGCTTTGGGGTCACAGGGTGTGAATTTTACCCCCACTGCTAGGCCTCGGAGCTCAGTTCTGCCCTTTCCTGGTATGAGGGTGTGAGGGGACCGCTCTGTCCGTCGCTGCCCCACTGTCATGGTTGGACTGTGTCCCCAAACTACGTGTGAGGTCCTGACCCTGTGCCTGTGGCTGCGACCCTGTGTGGAGTTCATGTGAGGTCACTCTGGAGTTCTAATGCTATCTGAGTGGCGTCCGGTAAAACGGGAGACTCAGAGAGACAGGCAGAAGCAGGATAGCCTTGTGACGACGGGCAGACAGCCGCAGGGCTCGATGTCAAGGGCTGCCCAGGACGCCGGCAGCCCCAGAGGCGGGGAGGCCCTTGCATGGCATCGACACGGCCAACCCAGATTTGGCCTTGTGACCTCAGAACTGGTAGGCAGTGACCTGCTGAGGTTGAACGCCAGCCGTTGTGGGTCTGGCACCCAGAAGGCCAGCCCCTCACTTTCCACAGTTGTATGATACCTCCTTACCTCGGAAACCCAAGGGGAGGGTTGCTATGAGTCGGGTCTGACTCGACGGCACATAACAACAACAAAAACAACACAGCACTAGTTGGGGGTCATGTGACCTATACAGACTGCTAACAGGTGCCAAGGACCCGCTCCACCCAGCTCGCGCTCTGCTGATATGCTCGTGTGGTGGTGACATGTGAGGGGCGGTCCCTTCACAAGCCATGCTGCGGGTGCATCCCCGACCGGAAGCCATTGCACAGTGCCTGCAGATCGCCTCCCCCGTCGGGGCAGGATTGCCCGCCCAGGGTGACGCAGAGCCTGGGAGGGGCCCCCGGAATCGGCCATGAGCAGCGCCAGGGTTGGCCCGTGTGCAAACGTGGCTGGAGCCACGCAGCACCTAAGGAGGGTCTTGCTAGCATCTGAGCTGTTTGCTGGGTGTCTTGTGCCCTCACACTGGCCTCACTGTGCCCAGGTCGGAAGGCTGCTGTACCTCTGGACCCCACGGAGATCCCACCTCAGGGATGATCAAGGCTTGGTTCGTCTTCCCTGGCCTCTGTGATGACTGCCCCCATGGACACGGGAAGTGCAGGAGGACTCTGGCTGTGCTTCCTCCGAGAGGCTTTGTCCATTGTGGCAATCAGTGGTTGGGACAGTTCATGCCACGTGTCAGCTTGGCAAGGCTCTGACCCTCTGTGGTCTGCTGGATGCTGCTGGACTCATTTAAGGAAATCATCCTCTCTTCTGTGATCCCATGTGAGCAGCCAATCAGTTGAAAGCCACTCGGTTGGAAGCCAATCCGTGTCTAGGGGTGTGGCCTGCGTCTAATATATTGAGGTGGTCTGGCAAAGCCCGCTCCCTCTGGGTTCTGCATCCGACTTGCCATCCTCTGACCTCAGGTTCCTGGGATATAGGACAGCAGCCTGCCGTCTGACCTGGGAATTTGGGATTTCAACCACGTGAGTGAGGAGAAGCCTCCGGCCTGATGGCTGAGCCATGGGGTTGGGACTTTTCAGCTCCCCACAGTGGCTTGAGCCGTAGCCTGGAGATAAGTCTTTCTATCTTTACACACGCTTTGTGGTTTTCCTCCTTTTGAGAACCCAGCCTAAGACAATGGTGTATCTGATATTCTCTGCCAGCACCACAACTCAAAAGCATCACCTCTTTGGTCTTCCTCATTCATTGTCCAGCTGTCACCTGCATATGGGTGACTGAAAATACCATGGCCTGGGTCAGGCACACCTTAGTCCTCAAGGAGGCATCTTTTCTTTCTAACCCTTTAGAGACCTTCTGTAGCAGATCTGCCCAGTGGCAACCTGTTAGGTAGGTTTTTGGATTTTTCGAGTGGTTGCCTGGAGCTCAGTAGGGGTGAGGTGCATCATGGGAGGAGATGCTGGCTCAGGACTGACCCCCCGACCCTCACAGCCCGTTGCACAGCACTGGGCTCACTGGCCACCGGTGCAGACGATACCCGGGACGTGAAGTTGCAGCCTGAGCTGAGCTGTCTCACTTCTTGGGACCTTCAGGCGTGATGGCCCTGGGTTCCTTGCTGCAAAGCTCATGGGACGGAGTTGGTGCTGCAGTGGGATGGGTGGCTGAACGTCGGGACAGCTGTGTTCCTGGTCCTCCTTCCTCAGCTGTGCGATTCTGACTTTGCAAACTTGACGTCTTTCCAGCAGAGGTGGCTGGTTTACATGATTACATTCCAGTTGTTAGGTGCCGTTGGGTTGGCTCTGAGTCGTGGCGAGCCATGTACAGCAGGATGGAACGCTGTGGTCCTCTGCCAGCCTCGCAGTCCTTGCCATGCACAGGAACAGAGGCCAGGATTTCCCATACAAGGTTTGGGGGACACAGCTCAGTCTGTATGAGAGGGAGAAATGGAAGGCTGGGTGTGGAGAGGCCCACATGGTGTATGACGGGGTTACACCTAAGGGCGTGGGTCGGAGCTGTCGCGGTGCCAGTTGACAGTGACAGCAACAGTAGGGGTTGTGCACGGAGCAGTTAACAGACAGCTGCTGGTCTCGCTCTGTGTCCCCTCTGCCCCAGTGCCAGCTCCCAACCAGCTGTTGACAGAGCAGGCTCAGCCCTGAGCGCGGCTGTGACGTGTGGCTCCTGACTGAGTCCTGTGGCCTTGCCTGTGGTCCTTCCTTCTGTCCCTTAATCCCCCTGTGACTGAGAGACTTCACAGACACAGATTGTATTTAATCATGGTGATTTCTGGGCTGTGGGGAGGATTTTTCTCAGTGCGTCGTGGTCACAGTTACGGCTGAGACTTGAGAAATACGTGCAGGGGTTCTCACCTTCTGAGAGACTGCCTGGCCTTTGTCACTGTTTGAGGTGAAGCCACTCCTCCTCAGAGATGGGGCTGCAGGCCTGAGGGGCTTCTGGAACAGGAGGCGGAGGAGTAAACCCCTCACCCAGTGAATCCAGCCCGAGTCCCGCATCTCACGTCCCACACCCCACATCCAGTGTCCTGCAGCCAGCGTCCCCCGGCCCGCGTCCCGTGCCCTCCATCCTGCGCCCCACGTCCTGCATCCTGTGCCGCATGTCCCGCGTCCCATGTCCAGGGTCCTATGGCCTGTGTCCCACGCCCCACGTCTAGCATCCCGTGTCCCACATGCTGCATCCCACATCCCACCTCGAGCGTCTCGCATCCTGCGTCCTGTGGCCCACATCCAGCACCCCATGTCCTGCCTCCTGCACCCCATGTCCTGTGTCCCGCACCCCATGTCGTGTGGCCTACATCCAGCGTCCCATGTCCTGCATTTCCATTTATGTAGATAAGGACCAGAGTTCTTTGGCTGTTGTTAGAGTTTAAATACTCCTCTGTTAGCTAATACAGATCAAGTCACATTTACTGCTATCAAATTGCTCTCTGTTGTTGAAAACAGAAAAAGTTAACTCAGTGTTGCTGTGCATCGTGGTCTGGAAAATCACAGGATCATCTTGCCGGGAACCCAGTGAGACCGCACTCAGGGGATGTCAGGAGGGGAAGCAACAGCCCTCTGACTGTGGAGACCACGCCGGTTGCCGTGGCGTCGACCCTGCTGCACGGATGCCCCCGTGTGTCAGAGCAGAGCTGTGCTCCATAGCGTTTCCTGTGGCTGATGTTGTGTGAGTGGATCCCCATGCCTTTCTTCTGAGGCCCCTGGGGGTGGGTCAGTCCCCCAGCCTTTCATCAGCAGCTGGGCACGTTCAGTGCCACTACCAGGGCTCTGACTGAACACAGTCTGTGTTCTGAGGTAACCTTTTTGGGGGGTGAGTCCCCCAGCCTTTCATCAGCAGCTGGGCACATTCAATGCCACCACCAGGGACTCTGACTGAACACAGTCTGTGTTCTGAGGCCCGTCTGGGTGGTTCAGTC